>NC_045544.1:31394098-31656598 GCF_009769535.1 Thamnophis elegans | reverse complement strand
AACTGATCACGTTACCTTTATATAACCTTAGGAGAACAACGTATTAATTAACAGAAGATCTTCCAGTTTGTTAAGTCCTATATTTTTCAGTGTCTAAGATGCACTTTTGCCCCCCACCGAAAGTGAGTGGAAATGTCTGTGCAGCTTATAAAGTGATTGTTGCTGAAGCCCTGCCCACCTGCTGGCCCTCACCTTTTGGCCTCTGCCTCCCAGCAATTTGCCTCCTTGCAGCAAACAGCAAACAGCCTGGTCAGCTTCAGCACAGTCTGATTTAATACCAGCAGCTGATTGGCAGTTGGATCTACGTCCTGGAATACCACCTATTAGCTGTTCCAGACTGTGGGAATCACCACTGCCCATCGCTGCCATTGCTACCCATTGCCACTGTTGCCTATCTCCGCCTCCATGTACCCCATTTTCGGCCTCCACGTGCCCAATTTTTTGCCTCTACGCACCCCATTTTCAGCCTGTTCTATGCGGCAGGGATAGCGATCCCCAGCAGTGGTAGCGATCCCTGGCAGAGATAGATTTTTTTTCTTGTTTTCATCCCCCAAAGTTAGGTGAGTCTTATAATCCAAAAATATGGTAAGTGTCTACAGATGCTATTCATTGTGCAACTGTCTCATTTAGTGATCATTCACAGTTATGATGATGGTGATGATGATGATGCAAATGTAACTTTGCAACCTGTCCTCAAATTTATGAAATTTGCATGTCTGTAAAGCTAAGAAAACTGAAGTAAGATCATAAGCACACTTGTAGTTTCACTTAGTAACCATATCACTTAATGACTATGTTGCTGGTCCCAAGTGTGGCCACTAAATGAGGACCACCTGTATTGACATTGGCCAAACACAATATTTTGGAAAATGAAGACCCCAGCCTGAAAAGAATGTGCAAATTTATTCGAGAAAAGAATAATCTTCATTCCTTGCTCAGTTTTCTACTGACTACAACCTGGTTTGTTTTGATGAAACTACGATTTGTATGCTGTCATCAAATATGAAGCCACAAGACTCGAGCAAGGAGGAGAAAAGAAGGACGACGAGGATGCAGATGAGGATGATGAGGATGACGAAGACGATGTGATGATGACGTTCTCCCTCTCTGGGTCTGAAATACTCAATCAAATCGTTGGCCTATATGTAAAAAAAAAAAAAGAGGCACGACTTCAGCCATTGGTGGGATTCAAAAAAAAAATACATGGTCTGTGGGCAATGACTTGCTGGGCATGGCTTATGGGTGTGGCAAGGGAAAGATACTGCAAAACCCCCATTCCCTCCCGATCAGCTGGGACTCAGGAGGCAGAGAATAGATGGGGTGGGGCCAGTCAGAGGTGGTATTTACCGGTTCACTGAACTACTCAAAATTTCTGCTACCAGTTCCCCTGAACTGGTCAGAACATGCTGAATACCACCTCTGGCTTCAACCCTATGTTTTCTGTCACCATTTTGACTTGTACATTTAAATGACACCCCCCTCTTTTTTTTTTTACTGTAGGAGTAAAATCTTGCTGTGACCTGCTCACTTCCACTTCCTTTGGGATCTTCTCATCTAATGTCAAAGAAGCTAACCCAAAGAAAGAAGTATTGACCTCAGCCAATAATTTAATGCACCACTCTCATTTTTCCAGGCTTAAGCTCCAAATAATTCGTTGATTTCTCACAATATGTGTACACCTCTCCATCCCAAGACTGCCAATCAGTAAAAAAAGAAAGAAAAAGCAAAAGAAAATACACCATGCTTTAAATTGAATTCGAGATTGCCATTAGTCATCTTCACACACTTCCTAACGGCAGTGAGTTACAGTAAATTAGCTTGTTCCAAGCATTCTTTTAAGCAGGGTTGGCAATCTGCAGCCCTCAGGCCACACACAGCCCTTGATCTAATTTCATGCTGCTTCTGTCCTAAATTCAAAGGCCCTTTGCAAACCAGCAATTCAGATCTCTAGCAAAAGTGATCTACGTTTTTTTCCACAAATTAGCCTGCAGTGTGAGGATAAAAGAGTCAGAAGGGCTCTGAATAGAGGTCAGAAAGGGAGAAAACATTCACCTTCTCTTGACTTTGATCATACAGCATCCTTTTTGAATAGAATAGAATAGAATTCTGTATTGGCCAAGTGTGATTGGACACACAAGGAATTTGTCTTTGGTACATACGCTCTCAGTGTATATGAAATAATCCTGTGGATTATTCCTGTGGGAATACTGTCCAACACAGGAAAGAAAAGGTTTTATCCCACCCACTGTCACAAAGGGAAAGTTTTATTGTATTGTATTGTATTGTATTTGGTTTATTTGTATGCCGCCCTTCTCCAGGAGGGACTCAGGGCGGCGAACAACTCAGGGGGGAAAGGGAACATAAACACAATACACATAATTAAAATACACGAAAATCACACAGCCATATCAGTCGAGAGGGGAGGGGAACTCATCAACCCCAGGCCTGCCGGCACAGCCAGGTTTTGACGGCTTTCCGGAAGGCCTGGAGAGAGGTGAGGGTCCGGATCTCCGCGAGGAAATTCCCCCCCCCCGATTTTCTTCATACAACAAACAAGAAATCCTAGGAAGAACATAAAAAATGAAAACCTTGCACCCCATATAAAAGGCTAGGATTCATCTAGTGTTACAAACATGATACCTATCCCCCCCCCGCCCTACCCTTAGAAAAAAGTAAAGAAAAAATTAGCAATGGTGGAATTCAAATAATTTAACAACCAGTTCTCTGCCCTAGTGACCAGCTGGGTAGGTGTTGCTCAGACATCATGTGACCATGTGGGCGTGGCCAACTCAACATCACTCAGGTTGATGGGCGCTTCACCTTAGCTGTTACAATGTAATAAGGGTTAACCAGAGAGGCAATTTCTGTAAGCAGAGCAATAAAGATTAGGCTAGAAACAACACCAGAATGTTTCCTTCCTAGCTTCCTTACAGGATTAGCCCTGTAAAGTGAAGAAGAACAAAATAAGATTTCTTCCAACAACCGGTTCCCTCCCTCCCTCCCTCCGTGTGTGTGTGTGTGTGTGTGTGTTGCAAATGAGCCATAGAGATAGGTTTACATATTACAGTAAAACATTATCTTATCTGTTTGATTTCAGCTTAATTTGTGATTTAAGCCATAGTGGGAACACCACTGCTATGGTTTATTCAACAAACCATAGTGAACAAGACCTACATTATTATAGTGCTCCCAACTTGTTTGGTGCCAGGGACCAATTCAATGGAGAGAGGTTTTTCCATGGACTGTGTGAGAGTGTGTGTGTGCGTGTGGGTAGTTTTTGCATGCTTCCTGCATCCCGCGCAGATGTGACTTTTGCATGGCCAGATTGTTGATGGTCCACAGCAGTGGTGGGACTCAAATAATTTAAGAACTGGTTCTCTACCCTAATGATTTCTTCCAATGACCAATTCACCCAACTGCTCAGAAAGTTAACAACCGGTTCTCCCAAAGTGGTGCAAACTGCCTGAATCCCACCACTGGTCCACAGCCTGGGGTGGGGGTGGGGGTTGGGACCCCTGCATTATAATACAGGGAGAGTGACTGAGAAAGCATGGGTAGGTCCCTAGAAAGAGTTCCTAAGGAGATTAGGGTGTTGTCGAGAAAAAAATTAAATAAGTGGGGAAACAGGATTAAAATACACAGCAGGATAAAAGCGAATGTCATTGGAACACTTGGAGTACCGGAGTGGAATGCTGGGAGTGAATATAAACTGGTAGATATATTGTGATTAGACATTGGGGAGTGGAAGCACAGTATAGAAAGATATTAGGACAGATTAAGGGACCGGGAACAGAAAAGCTGTGAAGAACAAGCGATTACCTTTTTCATTGCGAAGAGGGACAGCATGGAACAGAACTGATCTGTTCTTAATCTTAATGCCCAAGCAATACGTGGGAAAACACATGCAGTCAGCAAGCAGACTAAATTATCTAGACATTCATCATGAAAGAATGCCATTCTGTAAAGTGGTTTATTAAAGGCAAATGGTTATCTTTTTATTTCCAAAAAGTATTTAAGTGTTTGCCAGGATTTCAAACTTTCTTCTGAGCCTGAGTGATGGTTTACCAGTTACCTGCCAAATAGAATTTTAAACAGCTAATGAGAAATTTTTTATAACTTTTCTAATGTGTATGTGCTCTAATAATCCTTTCTCTTCCATAAACCGATGTTACTTCATGTGGAGCAAGAAAAACTGTCTTCATTCTGCTGAGATTAAAAAAAATATCTGGTTGATCAAACTGCCGGAATCATTTGCAGAACATATGCATCATTCCATAGACAAAAAAAGAGTAATTGTACTTGTTAAACTGATCAGACACAGCTGACTTTTCACCTTTTTCTCAACTATCATGACTTCAACCTTTTAACATATTTCCTTCCCCGTTCTCTGTTACTCTTTTTTTACTCCACTATTCTATCTTACTTCTTTGTTCTATTTCTTTACCTGATCTCATGCAGTATTTTCCTATCTCTCTTCTGTGTCTTTTTCTGTTTACTGAGCTGTCATCAGGGGTCAGCTGCTACAGGTTCACCCAGGTTCAGGAGAACCCATAGCTAATGTTATGGCTGGTTTGGAGAACCTCCAAATCCCACCCTTGGCTGCTCCCGCCCACCATGCCCCGCCCCTGCTACCCCACCATGCTCCCCCCAGGGTCTCCATGCGGCCGGTTTTGGATGCGAGGTAAGTGAAGGGCCCATGTGGAGGCTCGGGGGAAAAACTGGCTTCTCGGAAGTCCTCCAAAGCCTGGGGGAGGCCATTTCTGCCCTCCTAGAGGCTCGAGGAAAGCTTCTGGAACCTGCAGAAGGCAAAAATGCCCCCCCCCCACTGTGGGGCAGAAGGCTGACTAGGCATGCCCACCATGGCCACGCCCACCCAGCAACCGAGCAGAGAACCCGTTGCTGAAATTTTTGAAGCCCATCCCTGGTTGTCACCCACAACAACCATCATTGATGAAGTAAAGAAGTTAACTTGATGCTGTGTAGTTATCTTTCCTGGATATTGATCTGCTTGCACTTTGAGATATAAC
This sequence comes from Thamnophis elegans, assembly GCF_009769535.1. NCBI lineage: Eukaryota > Metazoa > Chordata > Lepidosauria > Squamata > Natricidae > Thamnophis > Thamnophis elegans. Next base: position 31,651,571 of record NC_045544.1, on the reverse strand, counting down.
TCTATTAGTTACATTTTGGTTCCATTGAAAAACATCATAGGCTAATAGCACTAGAGGGCTATTTAGGCTGTACACATTCAAATGGTAGAATTCTCCAAGAATTGGACAAATTGAACTGAATATATTTCTTCAGTTCAATCTGTCCAATTCTCAGAGACTGACTGGACACGTCCCTGCAGATTTCTTGGCAAGATTTTTCAGGAGAGGTTTGCCATTGCCTCCTTCCTAGGGCTGAGAGAAAGTGACTGGCCTAAGGTCACCCAGATGGCTTTGTGTCCAAAGCAGGACTAGAACTCACAGTCTCTTAATTTCAAACATGATGCTTTAACTACTACACCAAACTGGCTCAAACTATAACTAGCCAGAGCCATGGAAATTGAACATTGTGTTGCATAAGATTTTTTTTTAAAGAGTAGATGTAATTGGATAAAGCTTTATAACTGGATGCTTAATGTTGTTATTTTTTTCTTGGAACAGCTGATTTCATGATACATCAAATTTATTTCTAGATTTTTCTTAGCTTCAAGAACATTTAATATTTGACATTTAATCCAGCGTGTCAAAAGTCCTATTGGATATTACAAATAGCTCCATATTTCCTTCGACTGTAGTCAGAATATTTTGCCCTGGATTTTACAATTTACAATCAAGCATAAACTGAAAGTGTTAGATACACAAAAATTGTTCTTTCTGGTCAGCCTGATTAACAGATACTAATTTAATTTTCTTACTTCTCAGATCCTATGAAGAAAGACCTGGGAGGAAATGGGATAGAGCATTAAATTGTAAGCACATTCAGTTTTTGTTCCACACTAAATAACATTAACTAAACGTGACATAGTATGTCAGCCCACAGGTATGAACCTTACATTATATGTTTCCTTCAGATGTCAAGTATTACTACTGTGTTTCCCCGAAAATAAGACAGGGTTTTTTATTTTTTGCTCCATGAAATATGGCCTTGGGCTTATTACAGGGGCGGGGCTTATTATTTTATGGGGGAGGTGAGAAGTGAGGTGCGCCTTTTACCTTTCCACCTCCGTCGTGTTCCTCGCCATTGTGTCCAGGAAAGCTGCTGGTAAAAAAACCCCCTTCTTGCGAGTTCAATCAAACTTCTTGAAGTCGCAAGAAGGGTTGTCTTTTTTTACCAGGGGCTTCCCTGGACACAATGGCGAGGAATGTGATGGGCCTGGAAAGGTAAGAAGCGCGCCTTGCGGCCCAATACCACCCACCTCGCCCCAATGGTAAAGGCAGCTTGCCTAGTTCCCTTCCCCACCATCCTTTAGCGAGGGGTGGCAGGTGGGGGGGAGAAGTGAGGCAGTTCCGTTGCGTTCCTCGCCCTTTCGTCCAGTTCAACTCGTGAGGTTTTTTTACGTTGCTTCACTGGACAAAAGGGTGAAGAACGCAGCAGAACTGTCAGTCTCTAGTAGCGCTAGGACGTGCATCTCGCTTCTCCCTCCCTCACACCTGCCACCCCTCGCTAAAGGGATGGTGGGGAAGAGAACCAGGCAGGCTGCCTTTACCATTGGGTCGAGGTGGGTGGTGTTGGGCCACGAGGTGTGTATCTTACCTTTCCAGGTCCATTGCATTCCTCGCCCTTTTGTCCAGTTTTTTACAAGGGGATTCACTGGACGAAAGGGCAAGGAATGCAATGGACCTGGAAAGGTAAGAGGCGCACCTCACCTCTCCCCCCCCCACCTGCCACCCCTCGCTAAAGGGACGGCGGGGAAGGGAACCAGGCAGGCTGCTTTTACTATTGGGGTGGGGTGGGCAGTGTTTTTTTGTGCGAGAAGGAACAGGCAGGAGGGGGTAATCGCATTACTGGCCTGCTGCTCTTTTTGCGGCTGGCTCTTTTTGCGTGGGAGGGAAGGACGGGAGGTGGAAGCACTTTGCTTCCCCTTCCACTGTTTTTGCGGCAGGCCCTCTTTTTGCCCCACAAACTGTACTGGTAGATGGTACAGTGGTAATGGCGGTTGCGCATGCACTTAAATAGTTGGGGGTGGGCTTATTTTCAGGGGAGGGGTTATTATGGTGCATGCTCTGAAAAGCCTGATTGGGCTTATTAGCAAGGCATGTCTTATTTTCGGGAAAACACGGTAGTTACAATTAAAACTCTGACAAATATTAATCATTTTAAATATGTTCACACATGTTATCAGAACAGAACCTACAAGTGTATTCATGTAGGATTTCATATGCATTTCCTTTTACTTCCAGCTCCTTTCCTGCATGATTCACTTTGAATATTTGCTGCAGTATATAATCAACATGAAACATGACAATTATATTTCAAAACAAGCAAAAAAAAAAAAAAGGTTGCGAGCTTATTAGAAAAGAAGCTAGTTTCAATTCTTGGAAGTTGATGAATGTACTGTCCAGGATTATTCAATGTTTCCTTAAAAAGAGGCAATTCTAGGAGCAAGTAAAAGTAAGGTATCATCTGAGGATAAGTTTCCTGGGAAAATGTTAAGTTTCAGTCATTAAAATACTTTACTATTACTTAAGCTATTATTATGGTTGGTTGCATAGTCAGCCAGTTGTTTAGACTGGATTTGACATTTTTATTCACCTATCAAATCTTTCTTAAGGACCTGTTGTGCGATAGTGTCAAAGGTATTATTATTATTATTATTATTATTATTATTATTATTATTATTATTATTGGTTATCAAAAATTATAATATTATAATGAGCAATATATACAGTATATAAAGCAGGGGTGGGTTTCTCGCCCCGTTCCAACCGGTTCGGTTGGAACGCGGCCGGCGGTGTCCTCGTGCACATGCGCAGTGCACGCATGCGTACTAGCGTCTGTGCGATGCTCCAGCTGCTCCTGGAGGATCACGCAGGCGCTGCATGCGTCCTGCGCATGCATGGAAGCGCAGAACTCATCAAAACCGGGTAAGAAACGCGGGCGGGCGGGTGGACCTTTGGCGTTCCCGGAAGTTACTTACTTCCAGGTTCGCCGACCAACCAGTTCGTGGGGACCGCCGCGAACCACCTGAAACCCACCCCTGATATAAAGCCTGCAGATCAATTCCGGGCAGTACGGTCTCATACGGGCGTACTGGTAGTAGCTGGGAGCAGCAGCCACTGTACTGGTACGGTGGCTTGTTTGGTCCACCCACCCTCCTGCATTCCATAGTTGTTTATAACAGGACCAGCAAATTGCATACGCGTGTACAGCGTGCAGCGCCTGTGTGACCACCACTGAGCAGCTGGGTGTTGCAGGATAGTGGTGCGTGCAGTGTACCAGATGTGACGGGATAGGAACCCACCACTGCTGCAGATACTTCCCTCAGTATCATCCAGGTCTTTGTCTCAACTGATTTTATTTTGTAATTTTCAGTTTCTTTTAATTAAAAATAAATTAAATGGGAAGCAAGCATGTTGCAAAACAAAGCATATAATAGGTATTTTCGAGACTGCTGCTGGGCTATGCTCTTAGGTTTTTGTTAGTATGGTAGAAAATAAAATAACAGAGAAATGTGCCCTACTCTTCAGAAGTAAAAAGCAGAAATAAGCTAATAGCATCTTCCGGAAGTCAAAGAGATAATAGGGAGGGCTTTTGGTAAATGCCATTTTTGTGTGTATCTTGCCTGGTCCTTTGCAGTATCCCCTCTGCGAGAATGTCCATTACAATGCTTTCACATCCCAAATATAACAATCAGCCCAAAAGCTTTTTGGACCCCTGATGGAGAAGAAAGGCATAATAACACACACTTTTATCTTTGAATTTTTTAAAAAAAAACCTATTGACAGATCCGGGGAGGGGGGAGAATGCTTAAAGTTACAGGGAGGATTTGAGTCCAGGCAAGTTGAGAGAGAAAGGCATTTGAATATAAAAGAGGTTTTTAAATTCAGAATTACAATCGTATAAGGCAGTGTTTCTCAACCTTGGCAACTTGAAGATGTCCGGACTTCAACTCCCAGAATTCCCCAGCCAGCATTCGAGACCAATGGGCAGCCAGTGCAGCTCGCGGAGGATAGGTGTAATGTGGGTGTACCTTGGCACACCCAGTATCGCTCGTGCGGCTGCATTCTGGACTAGTTGCAGTCTCCTAACACTTTTCAGGGGCAGCCTGAAAAGCAGTTTGACACTCATATGTCTTAATTGTTGCAGAGTTAAGCAACAGCTACAACCCCCATCCCCCCACTGAAATAATGCTTACATCACATTCACATAATAACTCTTCTGTCAGACTTGCAAGCCATCTTTTCTTTTTGGGTTTCAGGCCTGCCACACTTTCTACCAGGGATGTGCAGTCATGGGAGGCATGGGAGGCAAAGCCTCACCACTGTCATCATGAAAAGAAAAAAAATGTAAAAGGAAAAAGGCAAAAGCTGAGATCAGGCTGAGCTAGTTGCTGCCAGAGTCACCATGGATGACTCTGCTTAGTGCTTAACTGTTTAAAAAAGCCTCTAAAAAAGCGCCCTCTACAGGAGGCGGCAGGAGAATGACGTACCTCATCTAGTCTGACTTTATGATCACTCGAGCAGAGTTAAGCAAGGGTTAAAAGCCGAAAAATTCCTGACGTAGATGAGGCACGTCGTTCTCCTGCCTCCTCCTGTAGAGGGTGCTTTTTTAGAGGCTTTTTTAAACAGTTAAGCAGAGTCATCCACGCTGACTCTGGCAGCAACTAGCTCAGCCTGACCTCAGTTCTTGCCTTTTTCCTTTTACATTTTTTTTTCATGATGACAGGCAAGAGCAGAGTTGAAATCCTCTCTGAAACAGCTGGAAAAGCTATGTGTGGGTCGGAGGGAGGGGGAGGAATTCAAACTTTATCCTCCTGGTACAACTTTGTGTGTGTGTGTGTGTGTGTGTTTGAGAGAGGGGGGAGGGAGGGAGAGAGGGAGGAAGGGGGGGAAGGGAGAAGAAAAAGAAAAAGAAAGAAGGAAACTTGTTTAGCAAAGGAGAAAAACAAATGCTGTCACTTTAAATCGGAAGTGAGCATGCCTGGCTGTGGAATTCTGGGAGTTGAAGTCCACAAGTCTAAAAAAATTGCTGCCTCACCAGCCATAAACCTCGCCACACATCACTGCTTTCTATTGTGGGAAAATGGGAGTGGGGAATTATACGGAGTTGGGTGATGTGTAGCCATAATTACATTCTTCTTAGAAAGTCAAGGGCACTTTTGTCTCTGCACCTGACCGGATGTGGATGGAAGCAATCTGTCTTCGTGGCAGTGAAAGATTGTGATGGACCTGTGGGTGTTGTGGCAGGATCTTGAACTTTCAACTGGGTGGGAAAACCTGGAAGCTTTCAGTTTCGGGTTTTCCCAGATGTTCCAACCTGACAGCTCTAATAAAGTGGAACTTTGAGGAAACCCAAGCCTTGGAGTTTTATTTCATTGGGGGTGTTTTTTGGAACCCTCAAACCCTATGTTGGAAACGATGAGATTCAAATGTATTTAATTTAGAATGGACTGTACACTTGCATTTCAATATATAATTTCAGAAGGTCAGTACATCCAAAACATAAATATGTTTATTTCCTGGATGTTTCCCTTAGTAGTTTTGCACATGAGTGAGATTAACAACATAAGCTTTAACAGCGCATCCTCCTTCTGTGGGCCCTTTGGTTTTATCCCCAGGCAAAACTCCTGCTGTATATGGATTGAATAAGGTCTGGATAAAGGCTCTGGTATTTAACCTATTGGTATAGCTCATCTAATAAAAAGCTTGGCTTTGGAGTGCTGTCAATTTATTCATTTACTTATATATTTGTGAACATTTTATGACATAAATTGATGCAGAGCAGATGTAGACATTTGCCAGCTTCATCCATTTAAGTCTGAAAGCCTTGCTTTATTGATGTGTGTGTAGGGCACTGCAATTTAGAGGTTTCTCTTTCTTTGCACGACACTCTACCAATCATTAGAATCACTTTGGGTGCCAGCAACATGCACATCACAGGCTGGAAGGATCGCTCCTGCAGTGACAATTTTGAATCTTCCCAATTTCCAAAGGAGAAGATAAATACTGTCACTTTTCTCCTCTTCCTCCTCCTCTTCCTGATCTTCCTCCTGCTACTCTTCCTCCTTCTCCTCCACTTCCTCCTCTTTCTGCTCTTCCTTCTCCTCCTTTGTTATTTACACACAATCCACCAAATAGAACTGCCTGGATTTGTATTTTTTTTTATTGGAGAATTTTATTCTTCTCAAGGTCTTAGAATGGTTACAATTATTATTATTAAATCAGCATAATTATCAAGGTACAGCCACCGAAGAGACTCAGCAACTAGACTTGACCCTCTTCCTTCTCCTTTTCCATATGGATGCAAAGGGGGGAGCAGGGGGTGGGGGGAAAGGAGGAATACTGATTGGTGTTCTAGAGATATTGTATTTGGTTTTTTGAATCCTCTCTAGGATATCAACTCACTGCTGGAAGTGAGTTGATTCCACCAATTGCCCAGTACTTACTTCATAGCTCATTTCTGTCTGGAATAAAATATAATATGCTTCCAGTTAGTGAAATAAGTTGGCATGCATTGTTAGATGTATTGTAAGATCTTTAATAAAAACATTTAGAAAGCATTTTCATCCCCCCCCCCCCAAATATCTGTACAAATAGATTATTGCCATTCAATTTTTAAAAAGCCTACAATTAAGCAACAAAGTATTTTCAGAATTATTACAATAACAATTATTATCAGTGGTGGGATTCAAATAATTGAACAACCGGTTCTCTGTCCTAATGACCAGCTGGGTAGGCGGGACTTGGTGGTCATGTGTCTGGGTGGGCGTGGCCAACTCAATGTCACTCACGTCGATGGGCGCTTCGCCTTAGCTGTTACAATGTCATAAGGGTTAACCGGAGAGGCAGTTTCTGTAAGCAGGGCAATAAAGATTAGGCTAGAAACAGCACCAGAATATTTCCTTCCCTGCCTTCCTTACAGGATTAGCCCTGTGAAATGGGGGGAAAAAGATTTCTTCCAACAAACGGTTCTCCGAACTGGTTAGAAAGTTAACAACCGGTTCTCCCGAATATGTGCGAACTGGCTGAATCCCACCACTGGCTGTTATATACAGTTGTATATAAAGTTATTATGCTAAATTGTTTTTCTGTAATTGTTGGATATAGTCAAACCGAAATTAAGTCTGGTAAAGTCCAAGTGATTTAAAAGGGTAAAAATTGTGCTGAATTTTGATGACAAATGAAAATGAGCATTTCAGAAGCTTCAGAACCTACAGCAAAGCATGATGAAGCCTACATGGGGCCCCTAAGTTTTGCCCTGCTCAGAGTCCAGTGGAAAAGGTAAGAAACATTGAAATCTAAGAGAAATAAATGTAAACTGCCTGTGGACTGGATTGTGGCCACATTCCTATTCTAATTTCAAAATAATTGTCCTGACCTAGGCTTCCTTAAAAACCTTGAAGCAAAGTCTTGGTCCTGGCAAAACCTCTTTTATTTACATGACTGTGAATTCTTTTCATTCACAGTCAGCAAGGCTTGGCAAACAGTCTTTCGGGGGAATATTTATCAACATGAACCTTATCTTGCTCGGAGAGCTGCTAGATAATTAGTTTTAGGGTAAGAATCAAATGCAAGGCAAGGCAACACTTGACACAGAGTCTCTTATAGTCACAAACAGAATTTCTACTTTCAAAATGGAACAAATTGTTTCCTGCAAAAGCCCACTCCCTGTTCGCTGCTGCTTTGTTTCCTATGGGAGGGGCCAATCACCTCCAAGGTGTGGCTTTACTCCCAAGTTGACCTTGCTTTCTTAGTTGTTCTTGTCTTCTGGCAGCTCTGCACATGCACACAACTGGGAACAGGCTCCAGCTGTTCCTCTGCCTCGCTGATGTGTAGCTCCCTCTCTGCCTCCAATGCAGAGCCCTCATCTGAGCTTTCTTCAGCCCCCAGGACTGGCCCATGTTCCTCCCCAACCTCTTCACTGTCCGATTCTGCTGCCAGCTGTGCTGGCTGCCAGTAGGCCACAACAATAATAAACTTTTTCTTTAAACAGTTAAGGAACAAGCAAATAGTTTTACAATTTCTTCTTTTTCCTTCTGGAATAGTGAGACTCAAATATGTTTAGTTGGTTTATACACTTGAATTTCAACTCTACTGTTCTCCCAGCATCTTCGCCCATGGTATTAAATTAATGTTTCAAAATGATGGAGTTTGAAAATAGTTTTGGAAAGATACATTTTCTGTAATATTATTGAATGAAGATTAATTGATTTTAAATTCATTACTAGATGAATGAATATGTAAAAATCCTCACAGGTCATCAGACATAGGAAGTGTTATTATTTATTAGTAATACCATTCTTGGATTTATATGTACATACCCAGACATGCACGCACACACCTGATACAATTAAAAAATATCTCTTTTTATCACCTATAATCCCTTAATCTGGGGTAAAGTCGGAGCGACTGAATGGAACTGAGCATTTATTGGCCAGATGCCCTTCCTGATGCCATGTGGAATTTGCAGCAGATATTTTTTCTTTGTGCCCTAGGAGAAAAATTTCTGCTGCTACCTGGCATTGAACTCTTAACCTTCTGAGTGGGAAGAGAGTGTCTTTACCACTAGGTCACCACACCACTCACATAGACATGATACAATGGACCTAGAGAACATAATCAAGGTCTGAGTATGTAAAACAGGGGTGTCAAACTCAAGGTACATGGACCGCACCAGCCCACAGAGTGCTTAGATCTGGCTCTCTGGGCCACCCTGGAAACAGCGAAGGACCGGACCACAGTGCCTCTACAACTTGGTGGCAGCTGGTAGTGTGTTAGAGGAAGCCGTGGTAGGTGGAAACAAAGCTTTGGAGGGCTGCACACGGCTGTCCCAAGCTTCGATTTTGCTGGCAGCATGCTGGAGGAGGCTGTGGCCATCAAAAATGGAGCTTTGGAGGGCTGCGTGCAGCTGTCCCGAGCTCCATTTTTACTGGCATAATGCAGGAGGAGGCTGTGGTTCCTGGAAATGGAGCTTGAGAAGACCACACACAGCCGTCCTGAGCTCTGTTTTTGCTAGCAGAGTGCTGGAGGAGACCATGGCAGTGGCCCTCCCGAGCTTCATTTTCACTGGCAGAGTGCTAGCAAAATAAACTACTAGCAAAAGTGACATTTGATCACAAGACAAAGAGGCATCAAGAAATGCCTTTTGCATTTGATCATCCAAGAAGGGACAGGAAGGGAGGAAAGGAAGGAGGAGAGAAAAAGAAAAGAAGGAAAGATGGAAAGAGAGCAAGTAAGGAAAAGGAAGGAAAGAGGGGAAGGAAGAACGGAAAATGAAGAGGGAAGAAAAATATCAAAGAAAAAGGCAGGCAGGCAGGAAGGAAGGAGATTATAATGACCAAGTCCTGCACTTGGCCACCAGCAGCTCGGCTGCCATTTCTCCATCCCCTTGTCTCCTCCTCCTGACCTCTCCTGGTGGTCCACCATCCAATCGCTGAGAATGCTTTGGTTACAAAGCCAGGTCTCCTTGCGTGGGGAGGGAGTGGTCCACACACTTTGCGCTCCCACCCACACCATGAACAACTTGGCCAAGGAGACTGAGCCCAGCAGCAGCAGTCTCGAAGAGGAGGTAAGTGCAGCCGGACACCTCCTTGGAGAAGCGGAACTGGGCTGGGCTATGGGGTCCCAGTGCCCTGGGAGCTTGCCCTCCACTGACTAATGCTCTGGACAGCCTACACTGCTGTCCAGGGGTCCTCCGCATGGCCTGCGAGGGATGGTGAACCCCCTCTGGAAGACAAGGGTTTGGCCCTCTCCGCTGGAGACAATCCCCCTGGCACACCCGGGACACCACAGGCACCTCTGACATGAGTGACATCAAGCTGGCCTCTCCAGCCACGCCCACCGTAGCCATGCCCACCCGGCCCCCTGCCGTCAAACACAACCTTGATGCATCCCTCAATGAAATCGAGTCTGACACTCCTAATCTAAAAGGAATACTGTAGAACAGTGGCTAATTCACATCAGGAATCATTTATAAAGAATCAATATTAACTTTATAGTCAGGTTATGCTAATTTAACCTCTGTATTTAAATCATGAAAATGATTAAGCCTAAATTTATCTGTAAAATAAATTCTGCTTCAATTATTTCATACTGAGCGTTCTTGCCATGTAAGCAATCATTACATGCTTCTGAATTTTAAATAGCTCCCCAAACAGGGTGAAGAGAGTTTAAAAATGACATATATACAATTACACAGTGCACATCATTTCTTCCTGAAAACGCTTTCAGCATTTGCATATAACCCAAGGCTTTTCTAATCTGGAAAAGCAGAAATGTTGTTGCTGGTAATAATGGTATTCTGCTCAGGTATCCCTGCAGATCAGAATTGTGCCTGATGAAAAGCCACCTTTTTACTGCAACTAGACTGACGTCAATTCTAGTCTAAGAGTTAACCAGAATAAAACTGATCTATCCTCTATTTAGGATGATTTCTTCCCAGAAATCATTAGAAGCAGAGAGTGATTTCTTGCAATTGTCTCTATACCAGATCATTTACATTATTATTCATTTGACTGTTAGAAGCATTCAGAGACCTGGGTTGCTATGATCTCAAGGGGAGCTTCTGTTAAAAATTAACAATAGTTTACACATTTTTTTGAGAACAGCAATGGCTATTTTACTTATACATTGTTCAGAAATGGGTTAAAGCTGAACAGTGTTGATGCTGGAAACCATGGAGTATTCTGCTCAAGATATGTAACCCCACCTTGTTCTTCTCTCTGTGTCCTCTCATGTTCCCCAGTCTGTTCTGAGAGAGAGCACTTCATTCTTTAGAGCAGGGGTGTCAAACTGAAGGCCCGCGGGCCACATCCGGCCCACATGGTGCTTAGATCTGGCCTGTGAGCCACCCTGGAAATAGCAAAGGACCGGCCCGCAGTGCCTCAGCCCGGCCCAGGCCAACAAGGCACTGATCAACAACCTGATGGCAGCTGTTTTATTGGCAGCAAAGTGCTGGAGGAGGCCATTACAGCTGGAAAGAAGGAAGGAAGGAAGGAAGGAAGGAAGGAAGGAAGGAAGGAAGGAAGGAAGGAAGGAAGGAAGGAAGGAGGGGGGAGGAAGGAAGGAGATTATAATGAGAGGGGGGTCCTGCCCAGGGGTGGGTTTCAGCCAGTGTGCACCGGTACGGGTGTACCAGTTGGTGAAATTTAGCGTGCCTTCCTGTACCTGATCTTCCGGAGGCTCCGTACTGGAATGCTCCCTCCCCTGGCCTGCCCCTCCCTGCTTGCTCACCCCACCTGCCCAGTCACTGCTTGCTCGTTCGCCCCACCCATACAAACCATGCTTGTCCCACCCATCCACTTCTTTTGTCCGCCCAGCTGAGGCTCTGAGGCTGCAGGCAGCCAGGGAGGTGGGGGGGAATGCTGCCCTTCTGCCTGCCCCCTCCAAAAGCAACCGGGCAGGCCCTGGCATGGTCAGAAGCCCACGCACCACTGCCATGTGACCTCTCTGGGGGCGCAACACCTGCCTGGATGCGGCTGCAGCCAGCAACAGGACGCCAACATGACTGGAGGAGGAATTCTGGGAGTTGAAGTCCACAAGTCTTAAAGCTGCCAAGTTTGAACACCACTGGGTTTTTTTTGTAAAGGGTTAGGGGTGCAAAGGTCTTGTAACTTGACAGCTTTAAGACTTGCATGCTTCAAATGCCAGAGTTCCTGAACCAACATTTTGGTTGCTAAGCAAGAGCATTGTTAAATGAGTTTCACCACATTTCACAAATTGGCCATGCCCACCCGGTCACATGGCTGGCAAGCCCACCAGTCACATGACCACTGAGTCACTCTCAAAAAACAGGCCACATCTACAGAATAGGTTCTAAAAATTTTTGAAACCCACCACTGGTCCGGCCTTAGCATTTGGCCACCAGCAGCCCTGCTGTACTTTCGCCATCTCCTTGTCTCCTCCTTCTGACCTCTCCTGATGGTCTTCCATCCTATCACTGAGGATGCTTTTGTTACAAAGCCAGATCTCCTTGCGTGGGAGGGAGTGGGCCTCCCTTTGATCCACACACTTTGCCCTCCTGCATACACCATGAGCAACCTAGCCAAGGAGAGTGAGCACAGCAGCAGCTGCCTTGAGGAGGACGTAAGCACAGCTAGACACCCCCTTGGGGAAACAGGGCTGGGTTGGGCTGTGGGGTCCCAGTGCTCTGGGAGCTTGCTCTCCACTGGCTAGTGCTCTAGAGAGTCTATGCTACTATCCAGGCTTCCTCCACATGGCCTCAGAGGGATGACAAGGCTCCTCTAGAGGACAAAGCTTTGGCCCTGTCCCTGATCTCGCCTTCCTCTGCTGGAGACAAGGGATTGCCCCAGCCCCACCTAGGCCACCACAGGCACCTCTGACATGAGTGACATTGAGCTGGCCATTTGAGGTCAAAATTCTGAATTTTGCCTAATGCAATATTTACCCTGAAGGAGCAAGCACTTGTATTAAAACATAGAGAATTGCTTGTATGACTTGTTATGCCAGTATCTGACTTGCTGAGTAAACATTACATATAAAATTAGTAAGGGAATACTCCCCACTGGTTGAGGTCATTAATCACATTCTCCAACAGGACGTTATGGCAGGGTTCTGGACATGCGCATTCACATCCCAGTACAGAAATATGAGACTTTTACTCTGGCCAAAAGTATGCATGGCATTCCCCCCCCCTCCTTAAGTTGATAGTAGTCATGGAAACACTTTAGACCTTGACATCCGGCTTCCCTCACTTCCTGAAAGCGACTTGTGTAAAACAAAGCAGTTTGAGTACAGGTGTATAATTTAGGGATGTGTCCCTCCCCCAGGCTTGCTTGGATTTTCTGCATGGAATTTTGCTATAAGGCAATCAGCCTGGATATTTCTACTTTTCACCCAAGATGCCTCTGATAAGGGGTAGCCCTTCCACTTGATTAAGTATTGGAGTTGTCTCCTGTGCCACCTTGAATCAAGGATACGCTGAACTTTATAATGGGTTTGGCCTCCTATGACCATAGGGCCCGGGGGCTCCTGGGGTAGTGGTCTCAGAATGGATCCAATCACGGGTATTAAGAAGCTGCTATGAAATGCTGGGTGTATCTTCCCCAACAATCGAGGCAGTTTCAATTGCACTCTGACTGGGTTGATGATTTTTACTGTGGGGAATGGTCCCATAAATGTCGGCCCCAGTTTCTTGCTAGGCAGTTTTAATCTCAAATATTTTGTGGAGAGGTAAACCTCTCCCACCCGGAATGGCTGTTGCGGAGCTCAGTGTTTGTCTGCCTGTTTCTTATAGGTTTGTGCCGCTTTAGTCAGTGCCTTTTTAACATTTTCCCAGGTCGCTTTCAGCATCGACATCCAGTCAACCAAGCTGACTGAGGAGGGGGGATCCCTTGGATACTCAGGCATTGGGACAAAGTCCACACTGCTCACTATTTTGAATGGCATGAGTTCTGTGCTACTGTGAACAGCATTATTGTCACCCCCTCAGCAAAAGATAAAAGGTCTGCCCAATTGGACTGCTGATAGTTCATGTAGCATCTCAGGTACTGTTACACCATGGCGTTCAGTCTCTCTGCTGCCCCATTGGTGCTCGGATGAAAAGCTGAACTAAGACCCTGAGATGATCCAATGGACCATCTAAGTCCCTCCAGAACTTAGCCGTGAACTGGACCCCTCTGTCTGAGATAATTCTTTGAGGTACTCCATGCAGTCGGTAGATACGCTTCATGAACAGTTTAGCCAGCTTGTGAGCCGAGGGCAGTCCACTACAGAGTATGAAGTGTGCCTGTTTGGAGAACAGGTCTATTACAGTCCAAATCATCGTGTTTCCCCCACTTTTTGGTAACTCTACTATAAAGTCCATTGCAATCTCCTCCCACGGCCTCGTTGGCTCTGCTACTATTTGCAGTAATCCAGGAGGTTTTCCTGGTCGTCTCTTCATTGTGGCACAGATGGTACAACTTTTCACGTAACTATTTACATCTTTCTTCATGCCAGGCCACCAGAATTGCCTCCGGGCTAAGTGTAAAGTCTTTAGGAACCCAAAGTGGCCTGCTGGTTTGGCATCATGACTCCTCTGGAGAATTAGGGTATGTAAGGATTCTGGGACGTAGAGTTTTGTCCCCTTCCATGCAAGGTCATCTCTCTTTGTCAAGTCTCGTGGTTAGGTCGCTTGCATGTTGGTCTTGCCAATCACGGCATTGCTGTCTGGTGGTCACTTGGACAGCGGTTTGGGTAGAGGGAATGATGGCGTCCACCACGTGCTCCTGTTCGCATTTGTACTGAGGCATGCGGGAGAGGGAGTCAGCTAGAAAGTCGTCCCCCCCCCGGAATATGCTTTAAAACAAAATCAAAATGGTTGAAGTATTGAGCCCATCGGACTTGTTTGGGTGATAGCTTTCATGGGGTCCTAAGCACCTCTAGATTTTTGTAGTTGGTCCAGACTTCAAATGGTTTCTGACCCCCTTCCAACAGGTGTCTCCAGGTTAGCAGTGCCCATCCCACTGCGAAAGCCTCCTTTTCCCACGCAGCCCATCGTCTCTCTGTGTCTGTGAGCGTGCAAGAGGTGTAGGTGCAGGGTTGTACGTTTCCTTGGTTGTTTCTTTAGAGTAGCACTGCTCCCATTGCCATGTCACTGGCATCTGTCTGGATCACCAAAGGTTGCTCAGGGTCAGGATGCTTCAGCACCGGTTCCTTTGCAAACATTTCTTTTAGTGTTTCGAACGCCTCTTGGCAGGTTAGGTCCCACTGTAGGGGTTGTCCCAGATGGGATTTTGTTCCTGGGCTCCCTGTCTTCAGGAGATCTGTTAGGGGTTTGGCAATTTTCGCAAAGGAGGGGATGAATTGCCTGTAGAAATTCACAAAACCTAGGAAACTTTGTAGTTGTCTGCGAGTGCGAGGGGGTTGCCAGCCTAAGACAGCTTGCACTTTGGCTGGGTTCATCTCTATTCCCTCATTTGACACTCAGTAACCCAGGTAGACTCACCGTGCATGGTGGAATTCACATTTTGATACCTTGATGTACAGGTTGGCTGCCAGAAGTTTTTCCAGCACTTGGTGGACCAAGGGTAGGTTGTCATTCATGGTTTCAGTGTAGATAAGGATGTCATCTAGGTAGACGAGGACCCCTGGGGTGGGCTGCTACGAGAACCCATAGCTAATGTTATGGCCAGTTCAGAGAACCTCCAAATCCCAAACCTGGCTGGCCCTGCCCACCTCTCCCCTCCCAGGAGTCTCCACATGGCCCGTTTTGGATGTGAGGTAAGTGCAGGGCCCATGCAGAAGCTTGGGGAGGGGGGAAAACAGGCCTTCCAGAAGTTCCAGAAGGCTGGAAATGGGCCTGTTTCCGGCCTCTGGAGGGCCACCAGAGCCCCCAGGAGGCAGTTTTTGCCCTGCCAGAGGCTTGAGGAAAGCCTCCGGAGCCTGGAGGTGAAAATGCCCCCCCTGCCAGAGGTGGGTTCCTACCTATTCGGTCCGGTTTGGCCGAATAGGTAGTAACTCTGGTGGACACATTACTGTACTGGTTCTATGATCAGCGGCGCCATCTTGATTTTCTGTTCTGCACATGCACAGAACAATCTTCATTTTAAAAATGTAATTTTTATTCGTTTTTTAAAATGTTGTGCGCATGTGCAGATTGGTTTAAATGAAAATGCTCATAGCACGCATCTGACATGCATGAGAACGAAGCGAGATATTTTTACTACTGAACCGGTAGTAATTGCAGCAAGAACCCACCCCTGGCCCCCACCATGGTGCTGCAGGCTGATTAGGCCATGACCACCATGGCCACGCCCACCCAGCAACCGGGCAGAGAACCCGTTGCTGAAATTTTTAAAGCCAACCCTTGCATTCATGAAATGTAAATAGATTTAAATATCTGACTCTAGTAAAGCAAAGAAAGTAAAAAATGAAGAACAACCCCCTGATGGTGTTTGCTGTGACATGAGGACTAAGGGAATGTAGTAGAGTTGTGTAGGTAGTGTGGAGGACATTGATGTTATTATAACTACACTGGTTCATTCAACAGCATGCCCCTCATTGCTGCACCAGATCCTCATGAGAAGGAAGGCTGGTAGAATTTCCAGGGCTACTGAGGGCTTTACAATAGTATTGACCTCATTTTTATCTTATCTATAATTTCTAGTGCTCTGTTTTTCTCCAATGCGGAATCCATGTTGGATATGGTGGCTTACTTGGTAATACACAGATAATCCTTGATTTATGTAATTGAGCCCAGAATTATGGAGACAAGTTATTGTAGTCATAAAGCAAGACATCATGGGACCATATTCAAAGTTACAACCATTTTTTACGATGGCCATTAAGTGAAAGCCATAGGTGTTAAGTGAATGTTGTGGTTGTTAAGTAAATCCATTTTCCCCCAATGGATTTTATTTTTGTCAGAAACCGAAAGTGAATGGAAACCATAAAAAAACATTGTAAATTGCAGTCACATGACTGCGGGGTGCTATAAATGGTCATAGAGGTGAACCTGTTGTCAAGCACCCAAAATACAGTCACATGATCACAAGTATGTTTGTGTGTGGGCATTGTAACTCCAAAACTGGGTTGTAAATAGCTCTGGGAAAGTCTCCTGCAACTTCAAATGGTCATTTACTGGTTGTAAATCCAGGACTATCTGTAGTAATATACAGTACCTCCAATCCATGGGTCTAATCTACCAGTTCGGACCGGTTCAGGTGAACCAGTAGCTCCAACAATCAGCTGGGAGCGATCAGTTGGGCCCACCACCCACCCGCCCACCTGTGTAATTTTCCTACCTTTATGTTTTCAGTTGATTCGTGCAGCAAAGCAGATTGTGTTACTCCTTCGAAGAAACCCGGAAGATTGGAACAAACTGCGCACTTCCATGCGGCAAATCACACAATCACCGAACCAGTTGTTAAAGTCCCAGCTGGGACTTAATTTTAGATGAGAGGGCAGACCTGGCATGTATTACTGAAACCTGGCTGGGCCCAGAGGGAGGAGTCCCCCTTGTAGAACTGTGCCCAGAAGGATTTCAGGTGCTACATCAGCCGAGAGCCCAGGGAAGGGGTGGGGGTGTGGCCGCTGTTATCCGAGAGTCGTTAGTTCCTCGTAGGGTCCCTGCTCCGGAGATTGTCGGGTGTGAGTCTTTGCTGTTAAAGTTGGACCTCAAGGGTCAAGTGGGTCTGCTGTTAACGTACCTGCCTCCCAACAGCGTTGCAGCAGCCCTCCCCTCGCTCCTCGAGTCGGTAGCCGAGCTGGCAGTTGAGTTCCCTAGGCTGATGGTCCTGGGGGACTTTAATTTGCCGTCGCTCGGTGAAAACTCGGAGGGGGCGCAGGAGTTCATGGCTTCCATGACAGCCATGGGCTTGACCCAAGTAATTCGAGGCCCAACCCATTCGGCGGGACACATGCTTGACCTTGTATTTCTCTCGGAGCAGTGGATTTGTGATCTTGGTCTGAGGGGGAACGACATCATACCCCTGTCGTGGTCAGACCACTGCCTACTGAGGCTCGACTTTCGGAGACCAAACCCCCACTGTAGGGAGGAGGAACCGACCAGGTGGTTCCGCCCCAGGCGTCTTATGGAACCGTCAAGGTTCCAGACAGAGCTTGGGGCTATTCCTGACACTTTCGCCCACAGTCCGGTGGAGACTCTGGTTGCTGCGTGGCACTCGGCAGCATCGGAGACCCTCGACCGGATTGCGCCACTGCGGCCCCTCCGAGGCGGCGGATCCCGGAGACCTCCTTGGTTCACCGAGGAACTCCGGGAGATGAAGCGCCGGAGGAGATGCCTAGAGCACCGTTGGAGGTCCGATAAGTCCGAAGCGAACCGAGCAATGGTAACCACCTGCACCAAGGAATACACCAGGGCACTTAGGGCTGCAAAAAGATCCCATATAGCCACCTTGGTTGCGTCCGCTGAGTCCCGCCCGGCCGCCCTGTTTAGGATAACCCGCTCCCTACTGAACAAAAGGGAAGCGGGGGAACCCTTGCAGGGCAGAGCCGAAGAGTATGCCCAATTCTTAGCGGACAAAATTGCTCGGTTTCGGTCGGACTTGGACTCCACCCCTGCAGCTCCAGCCGAGGCACAGGAGGATCAATTTGAACAACTCTGGGTTGAGTTTCAAGACGTTACCCCCGGGGATGTGGACAAGGCCATGAGGGCTGTAAGTACCTCCACCTGTGTACTGGATCCGTGTCCCTCATGGTTAGTTACTAACTGCAGTGAGGTGACACGAGGCTGGATCCAGGCGGTTGTCACCGCCTCACTTCGGGAGGGGAACTTCCCCGCCGCACTGAAAGCGGCGGTGGTGAGACCCCTCCTGAAGAAGCCATCTTTGGATCCAGCTATCCTTAATAATTATCGTCCAGTCTCCAACCTCCCCTTTCTGGGGAAGGTTGTTGAGAAGGTGGTGGCCTTCCAGCTCCAGCGGTCCTTGGAGGAAGCAAACTATCTAGACCCCTTCCAGTCAGGCTTCAGACCCGGTTACAGCACAGAAACCGCTTTGGTCGCATTGACCGATGATCTCTGGAGGGCCAGAGATGGAGGACATTCCTCCATCCTGGTTCTCCTCGACCTCTCAGCGGCTTTCGATACCATCGACCATGGTATCCTTCTGCGACGACTGCGGGAGGTGGGAGTGGGAGGCGCCGTGTTGCGGTGGTTCTCCTCCTACCTCTCGGACAGGTCGCAGTCGGTGTTAGTGGGGGGGCAGAGATCGTCCCCTAGGCCCCTAACTTATGGGGTGCCTCAGGGCTCGGTCTTATCCCCCCTACTATTCAACATCTACATGAAACCGCTGGGTGAGATCATTCGCAGGCACGGGATTAGATACCATCAATATGTGGACGATACTCAACTGTATCTGTCCGCCCCGTGCCAACTCAATGAAGCGGCAGACGTGATGAACCGCGGCCTCGAAGCTGTTATGGACTGGATGAGGGTTAACAAGCTCGTGCTCAACCCAGAAAAGACCGAGTGGCTGTTGTGTTTCCCTCCCAGAGATTCGACCAATATTCCATCACTCAGGCTGGGGGGTCAAATTCTACACCCCTCAGAGAGGGTTCGCAACTTGGGAGTCCTCCTGGACTCACAGCTATCGTTTGACCACCATTTAATGGCTGTGACCAGGGGGGCATTCGCCCAGGTTCGCCTGGTGCGCCAGTTGCGACCCTACCTGAATCGGGAGGCTCTCACAACAGTCACCCGGGCCCTTGTGACCTCTAGGCTGGAATACTGCAACGTGCTCTACATGGGGCTGCCCTTGAAGAGCATCCGGCGACTTCAGCTAGTACAGAATGCGGCCGCGCGAGTGATTGTGGGTGCACCTCGGTTCACCCGCATAACACCTATCCTCCGCGAGCTGCGCTGGCTACCTGTCGATCTCCGGATGCGCTTCAAGGTGCTATTAGTCACCCATAAAGCCCTACATGGCAGTGGATCTGGATACTTGAGAGACCGCCTTCTGCCAATTACATCCCTGCGACCAATAAGATCACATAGATTAGGCCTCCTCCGTATACCATCGGCCAGCCAGTGTCGGCTGGCAACTACAAGGAGGAGGGCCTTCTCAGTAGTAGCCCCGACCCTTTGGAACGAGCTCCCCGTAGAGATTCGCACCCTCGCCACCGTCCAGGCCTTCCGCACAGCCTTGAAGAACTGGCTCGCCCGTCAGGCCTGGGGACAAGGATAATTCCCCTCCCGAATGATGAATGTATGTTGTTTATTATTTTATTATATGTCTTATCTTAATGTCTGTATCTCCCCTTCCCCTATTTTATGTGAGCCGCCCTGAGTCCCCTCAGGGAAAAGGGCGGCCTACAAATATTAATAAATCTCTAAATCTCTAAATCTCTAAACTGGCAGGATACCACCATTGCTCCAATCTCAGAATAATATTTTGCACTTAAGAAACTTTTTAAATATTTGGTCTGTCATGTTTCCAGAAAGTTTACAATGTAATGAAAAATAGTATATGAAAAACAGATACTAAGAAGTAAAACTACAGCTTTTTCTTTATTTATGTGTAATTTGTTCATCGAATCACAGAGTTGGAATGGTCCTTAAAAGTTATCTAGTTCTAGCTCCTATTTGATCCATTTGTTGCTCCCTAAATGTTGATACAATCAAGCAATCATAGATTGGATAGGTCCTTGGAAGTCTTCTACTCAACCATATCCTCAAGGCAGGAATCCTCTGACTACCCCAGACAAATGGTTTGTTCAAACTTTGTTTGAAAACCTTCAGGGATGGAGCACCCTCAGCTTCAGGAGGCAGGCTGTTCCACTGCTTAATAACCCTCATGGTCAGTAAATTTGTCTTCCATGTGACTGCCTTTCATGTATTTGAAGACTGCTATCATGTCTCTTCTTCACTTTCTCTTCTTTGGCCAAACCTATCCAATTGCTTAACTGTTCTTCATGGGGTTTAACTTCCAAATCCTTCACCATCTTTATTGCCCCTTTCTGGTGTTTTTCATAGCACTCCAGGTATGGTCAGATCAGTGTAGCTAGAGTGGAACTATCACTTCCCATGATGTTGCCATTTTATCTGTCTTGGTGGAACCCAAGATTGCATTAGCTCTTTTGGCAACTGCAACTTACTACTGGTTAATGTTTTATCAGTGATCTGTCTATCAGGACACCAGATCTGTCTCACAAGTAATACCATCTCCCTTGTATCTGAGCTTCTGTTTTTTTTCCTACCTAAGTACAGAATCTACATTTCTCCAATTGAGCTGCAACACTGGTCTACAAGGAGAAAAGTAGCTTAATGTTATCAGAATTAGGTCACTAATAAAGGAAAATTAAGTCCTCAATTTTAATTGGCTCCAGTTTCCAAGATATAGCTCAGGTCAAAATTGCATCAAATAGTTCAAAATTAAGAATGGGATGCACGATTATGCTCCATAACTTCTCTGAAAAATGCGATATAGCAATGAGAATGGTGCCACACCAATCATTATAAATTTATCTTTTTATTGATACCAATAACATAAATTTCCATTCATTTATTGGTTTTTCATATAACATTTTCATGTTTTTTGCATGAAAAACTGACAAACTAACATCAGATTAAATGACAAGGTTCCATCTAAATTTGGTATCTAAACTGCACTTTTTGGCTTTGGTCTTGTGAACTGCAGTAGGATCATCCCTGGGGAGATTCCAGCAATAATTAGCATGGATGGACTCCATTTCCCTTGGTATCTTTTCTTCATGCCCGCGATATCCTGGTGGAATCTCTCCCCATGCTCATCACTCATTGCCTCACAGTTCAAAGGGAAATAGCCTAAATGCAAGTATGAAAAGGGAATTTTCAGTGACATGTTTGCACCAAGTGTTGTTCTGACTCAGTTCCCAAACACGACAAACCCTCTGTAGTTGAATCAATGATTCCTTTATTAGGAGCCCCAGCAGCCCCACTCTCTCAACAGTTGTCTGCCACACCTATTCATCTCTGCCCCCTGCCGTTTATCCCCAGAGCTAGGGTGGGGCTTCGCTAGCACAGGTGGCTCTTCCGTCCCAAGCATAAATCTCCACTGCTCTCTTCTCCTCTGCCTTCTGCACATCCACACATCAGGCACTGGACCCAACTGTTCCTCCTGTTCCTCATTGGCCAACTCCAGACCGGGGGCTGTGTACTCTCCATCTGAGGGCTGACCAATGGCCCAAGCTCTGCTTCCGTCTCTATCTCTATCTCTGACAGCTCCATTCTCTCTTCCCTCTTGGAGCTCTTAAGTTGCCTTGATGCTGGCCAACTCCCACGCAGCCTCCTCATCTGATTTGGCTGTTGGAGAGCCACTACAAATGCATTATCATGGCACGACAAAACCACGGTCCACTAAAGCGCGCCTGATTAAAGCGTGTCGCTGACATCATCAGCAGCGCGACAACAACGACTGTGGAGAAAAAAGGGCGCTTTAAAAAGCGCTTTTAAAGCAAGCCGATTCATGTAAAGGTAAGGGTTAGGTTTAGGTTTAGGGTTAGGGTTAGGTTAAGCATTAGGGTTAGGTTTAGGGTTAGGTTAAGGGTTAGCGTTAGGTTTAGCGTTAGGTTAAGGGTTAGGTTTAGGGTTAGGTTTAGGGTTAGGTTAAGGGTTAGGTTTAGGGTTAGATTTAGGGTTAGGTTTGGGGGGGTTAGGTTTAGGTTTACGCGTTAATTTTAGCTTTACCGCTCACAGCGTGCTTTTTTCGTTGCGCTGTGATGACGTCAGGTTTCGTCGAGCGCGCTTTAGTTGACCGCGGTTTTGTGGTGGAACCATGCATTATAGGGCCTAAGCAAGTTTTCCACATGTTTTTCATAGTCATCTGCCTTAGTGTTCTCAAAGTGAAGATAAATTTATACACATCCATGTGATACTATTTTCATTGTTCCACTATACTTTGTCGAGGCATCATGATCATTAGACACCCCCTCCCTTATAGGCAGATATATTCGCCTGTGTATAAATCTTTATTGTGAAATATGTCAAAAACTTTAGCCAACCTGCACCTTTATCACCTGTTTTCTAAGTCATCTAATCAAAAAATGTAGAATTAACACATTTTATTTTGGAGATTGATAATTTCCCAAAATCTGTAGACTAGTGCAATTTGTTAGATAGGGTCTGATGTTCACATCTATCAAAATCCTTCTGAATCTTGAGCCTGTCTTCTTAATAAATCCTTCATCCGCTACTTTGTGTCATTTGTAAATTTGTTGAGCATCCCTGGTATCCCCTCAGCTAAGTCATCTGTGGAAATGTTGAAGAGCTCTGGATCCAGGGCAGAACAGGAGATAAACGGTAACCAAAGACATTATATATGGTGGTGGATACAGTGGTTAGAATGCAGTATTGCAGGCTATTTCTGCTGACTGCTGATTGCCAGCAGTTTGGCAGTTCGATCCATACTGGTTCAAGGTTGATTCAGCCTTCCATCCTTCCAAGGTCAGTAAAATGAGGACCCAGATTGTTGGGGGTAATATGCTGACTCTGTAAACCATTTAGAGAGTGCTGCAAAGCACTATGAAGAGGTATATAAGTAAGGTCTATAAGTCTAAGTGCTATTATATATCCATCATAAGCAGCCATAATTATGAAATTACCAACATTTTGCAGAAGAGGCTACAAAAGTTCTCATCAGAAGGAAGTTGGAATTGTGACTATTAGTGCAACTGATAGGCCTGTGATAAGGCTATATGATGTGGTGGTTTCTTTAAATGAAACTGTTTTCCCAGCTTCTATATCACTTCACATGCTAGACTTTATTATTGAAACATTTCATAGCAAGCTACCAAGGGCAGAGAATAGAACTGCAATCAAGCAATGAGAAATATTTTGGAGGCTTAGATGTCTGCCGTGCTTCTTTGTTTCCTGTTTTACAGACCTAGATTTATAATCAGATAATCCTCAAAGCTTCTGAATTTTACGTTCTTTATTGTCAAACAGTAAAGTACAACTGCAGCTAGTAAACATTATTCACATTCCATTACTACTAAACTCAAGCTCCCTGTAATAGTCCTTCATACCAAGCTAGAAAACTCCAGAGGACTCATTTTTCTGTGTTAGTTGGTTTAGTACTGCTGACAAATTTTGTTCATTTGTTCAGCAGTTACAGGTGGGGAGGTTACATGAGCCACAGAGACCTTTCAGTAAGACAGAGTGCTCCATTATCCCTTCAAAAATGACAAGGGTATGCTATAATATATACACCATACATGCACATGCATGCACATTACAAGGCTATTACTTGTTACTTAATGAAACTCTGATCGTTCAAACTGTAGTTCAAGGTACAGAAAATCTAAGTATGAAAACTCATCTCATCTTTGTATGCAGATTGAAATGGGGCATTTAATGTTTGTGTCCATGTACTGTTAGCAATAGCATTACAGTTATCAGGCAGGAATTATATTCTGTTTCATTTTTTCTGTTATTGTATCATAATGTCAATAGAGTTAGCTCTAGCTTGCGCCTTCCTTCCTTCCTTCCTTCCTTCCTTCCTTCCTTCCTTCCTTCCTTCCTTTCCCCTTCCTTCCTTCCCCCTTGTTTAGAATATGCTATTGCAGAATGCAAATATTAGCCAGTGTGATTACAATTCTAGATTTTAGAAAACATCTAAGATTGGGAAGGGGCTGGGGGAAATATTATATAGCAATTAGCCTTAATACATGCTGCAGTGTTCAACTGCAAAATTGATTCTACAGCAATTAGCCTTAATTTATGTTGCAATATTGGAATACAAAACTGATAAATGATCATTTGACTTGCAGTTGCAGAATAAACTGCCCAGTCTGAAGTATGTTGCAAGAGTTAAAATGTTATATTCAGAGAATCATAAAGTTTGAAAGGTACCTTAAATGTCTGCTAGTTCAGCCCTTTTTCTGGGGCAGGAAACTGTCCAGCCTTTGCTTGAACACTTCCAGTTATTGCACATTCACAACTCCAGGAGGCAGCCTGCTCCCTGCATGAAGCTCTCACGGCCAGGAAATTCCTTCTTTTGAATTTGGGTCTCCTTCTGTGATGCTTCCACACAGTATTTCTTGTCTTACCCCCAGGAGCTATGAAGACTAAATTGACACATTTCTTCTTGTGACAGGCTTTCAAGTATTTGAGGATTGGTATTTTATCTCTCCTTACCCTTCTAGGAAATTATGTTTATTATGAATTATATTTTATATAAACAAAGGTTAAAGCTGAGAATTTCTAGCAAGCAAAGTTAACGAGTATTCTAAAGCTTGCTTTGCTGGTGATTTTTTTTTTAATGGAAAATAAATTATGACTTATCAGAAAGTAAACAAACAAAACAGTTTTATTTTGTTTCCCTGTTTTATAATATGATTTCTCTTTGTGAAGAATTTATGCGAAGGTACCCAATGAATGTTTCTTATAAATAAAGGTGAGGTAGTGTGAAAACATTGATCGTGGTTTTAAAACCATTAAAACAGTTCAACACAGAAGAAAAAATGTAATGAATTTGTTTATTTGTGTACAAAATGTCATAATTTATCAATACTGTGCAGCAAAATATATTATCACTCACATCCCAAACCAGACAATATTTCACTTATTTTCATTCTCTCTTTGCCCTTTGAAAATGGCAATACTGTTTTGGCAGTTCAGCAGCTAAAAATAAAGTGCTATAATTATGCAGTCTTGGAATGCCTTCACTTCACAAATACAATGTACAATCTTGTATACATCCATGGGTTTTTGTTTGTTTGTTTGTTTTTTTAGTTTAGTTTCACATAATCAGAAACTCCAGACCTGTCACATTCTCAAGAATACACATACATAAAGTGCTACTGTTTAAACATGTCCCCCCAAAACAATTTCACAACATGGAGCTGGTTCATACCAGGCACTGTAATTCACAAAAAGTTGAAAACTGTCACTTTGTGCAAACCTACACAGAGGGAGAAGTCACTTAAACATCACTGGGGGATCTTGAACGAAAGGACACTTTGGATTGAAAGCAGCCACAGAAGAGAACCCACATGGATCTCTGAATCTCTTGGTTTCTGTAGGCATAAATTATGGGGTTGATCATGGAGTTGTAGGTAGCAGGTAAAAGTGTGGCATAAGTATACACCGCAGGGTAGTTTGAATCTCCAATGACACAGTAGATAGCAAAAGGTAGCCAACTGGCTCCAAAGGTCCCAAGGATGATAGCAAGTGTAGAGACCCCCTTTTTGGTTGCAACATAGTGAGATGCGGTTAAGAAGTGCTGTTGGAGTGCAATTTGATGTGCATGCCTGCAAACTATTTTGCAGATTTTGATGTAGAGGTGGAGCATAAGGGTAAAAATGAAAAAGAAGGAGGCAGACAACAAAGTCACATTGCTTTTGGTCAAAGGTCTGACAATACTGCAGGATGAATAATCTTCCATACAATTCCAGCCTAGGACAGGCAATAGTCCTAAGCAGAGTGAAACCCCCCAGGTGATGATTAGCATCATATGAATACAAAAAACAGTCTTCTCTGAGTAATAAGTCAGTGCATTGTATAGAGAAAGATAACGATCGACTGTGATAGCTAATAAGCTACTCACAGAAGCAGTGAAAGAGGCAACTAGGAAACCAACGGTAATAAGGCTGATGGTTTCTGACTGGATCACATATTGGAATACAAAATTAAGGATCAGGCCAACTCCAGCCAGGAGGTCTGCCGTGGCCAAACTCCCGATCAGCACAAACATTGGAGTTCTCAGATTGGGAGTGTAGAATATAATGGCCACCACGATGGCATTTTCGCAGGCAATGATGGTTCCAGAGATGCAGAGCATAATATCCCAAGGATTGAGGATAAAGATGGGGAGCTTGGAGGAAAATTCCAGCGAAGAATTGCCACCGTTGCTCTGAATCCAAGGTGCCGGAGCCCCAGTCTCATTCAAGGGGACGCTTTCGTTCATTTCTGCCACCGCCGGCAAAAGCCACCTGTGCAAGGAGAAAAGACGAGAAAGATGAAGAAAAAAAGGGGGGGAGCGGTTAAAATCAGGCAAAGTCCGTTTCCCTGCAGCCTCTGAAAATAAATAAGAAGTGAAAGAGGAGGGAGAGAGAGAGAGAGAGAGAGAGAGAGAAAGAGAGAGAGAGAGAGAGAGTATGAGGAAGAAAGAGTGAAATCCAGCAGGAAGATGAAGATAGTGTATGAAGAAGGGAGAATTTTTTCTAAGTCTAATCGGAGCAGAAGGAAGAAACAAATGAATGGAAGCCGGTTCGCATCGGTTACAGAGCCCAGCTTGCAGAAGGCGCGGAGTGCTGTCCGTGGTGCTGAACCCCGAGTTTTCTTTCCCCATCTTCCTCTTGACAGCAGAGCTGTCGGGCGCCTTCCAAACCTAAGATCCCAGTCCTTTAAAAAAAAAAAAGCCTCTATTTGCTACCAGGAGCAGCGCGCCGAACCCTTTCTTCTCCTTACGGCTACAATTCTCCCACCTTACACGCCCCCGAACCGGCAGACTGGCTTTCTTACTCGAATTCGATCTCAAAGCCGACGACTGCTTCTCATGGGTCTCGCTGCTTTCGCTGCTGACCGCTGCAAATCTGCTCCCGTCGCGTGGCTGCAAACCCCGGCGGTCTCCGCTTTGCCTTTGGCGGGCAGGAGCCGAGGAGGCGGAGAATTGGCTGCCGCTGCTGTTCACCCGCCGTAGCTCAAGAGTGAGGGAGAAAGAGCGGGAGCCTTGAGACCGCGCTGAGTCTGACGTAAATGAGAGAGAGCGGGGCGAGAGGGCAGGGCGAAACTCCCCGCGCGCTCACATGGAGCTCTGGCCTCGGAGCGCCAGCCCAGCGAGGGGGGGGGCGGAGAAAGGGGAAAAAACTTCCCCAGACGGTGGCATAAAACTAGGGAAAGGGAAAGAGCTGCCAAGCTCCCGGGAGGGGAGGAGAAACAAAAAGAGGGAGGGGGCATACAGTAACTGGGAGAAAGAGAAGAGTGGGGAGGATGTATGGAGGAAACCCGAACCTAGCGGAGGAAAGTGCTGTGGTGTGGAAGTGAGCCATCGTAAACCTGGGGGAGAGGGGACGGGGGAATGGGGAGAAGGGTATCCCGTAAGGAGTGCTCAGCGTTGAGGGCAGAGCAAAGGGACTGACGAGAAAGGGCCCCCAGACAGAATTATATGGACCCTTTGATGCCGACCATAACTACTTTCTGAAGATTAGAGATTCCCCGAAGCCTGAGCCGTTTGAGGGAAAGTAGGGTGATCCACGATTAGTATAAAGTGAATACCACTGGCAGCTCATCTTCCAGCTCCTTCATAGTCTCTATTTCCTGTGCTGTGTTGCACTTCTTTGCCATTTTAAAAGCGATCCTTGCATACAAGTAGCTCAATAGGTGGCAGCATGTAGCCAACCTTGTTTTTATCAAGGAAGCTAAGCAGGATAAAATGTGGGTTTTAATTTAGATGGGAAACCAACCGAGATTCCCAGAGTGTAGGTTAGATTGGAAATGGGAAAACACATCCTGGGATTTTCGTGCGCACCGAACCGTCAGTATGCCGGCAGCAACCCACCCCTGACCAGTGCGTATAGTCAAGTCTATGGTTTTCCCAGTTGCAATGTATGGCTATGAAAGTTGGACCATAAGGAAGGCTGAGTGCCAAAAAACTGAGGCCTTTGAACTATGGTGCTGGAGAAGACTCCTGGAAGTCCCTTGGATTGCAAGGCGATTAAACCGGTCAGTCCTAGAGGAGATCATCCCTGACTGCTCTTTAGAGGCCAGATCCTGAAGATGAAACTCAAATACTTTGGCCACCTAATGAGAAGGAGAAGAGCCTAACGCTGGGAAAGATTGAGGGCAAAAGAAGAAGGGGATGGCAGAGAATGAGGTGGCTGGATGGAATCACTGAAGCAGTCAGCATGAGCTTAAATGGGCTCCGGGGGATGGTAGAGGATAGGAAGGCCTGGAGGAACGTTGTCAAATGGGATCGTGATGGGTCGGACACGACTTTACAACTAACAACAACAACAAATAAGTACCACTTTCATGGGAAGGCAACACCTTCTGTGCACCTTGATGTATAGTTATGCTGGCCATATGGCCATGGAAATGTCTCATTGCAGATATTACATACACACTGGCTCCCTCAGCTAACAAAAAGAGAGGTGAGCACACTGCCCCCTAAAGTTGGACATGAATAGGACACTTCACCTTTATAACCTGTAACCTTGTTGGATTTAGGGTTCTTCTGCATTCTTTTGGTGAGAAGCCCAGTAATTATAATAGTTGTGAATGCAAATAAAAGATTCTTTGTTGCATCTGTCCCCAAACACTTTGTTTCTTTACTTAAGTGGGCATTTTTTCACAACAGTTCCTTCAGTAGCAGAATTTTAAAAGGCCAAAACCGTATATTTTAATAATATACATGCTGCTGTTTATTAGTATTTTATTGCTGAAGTTCTGGAAAGAGTGCTTTATAGTTTATGCATTCATTTAATATTGTTTTCTTAATGTTAGAGCTTCATTAATATGCTGCTGCATTTTTAATATCTGTATTTTGCTCATTGCCCTTTGGTCAAAGGTGCAAAAAATACTTTATAAATATTTAAACGAATGGGCATGAAACTGCTCTCAAACAACCCACTGCTATGCCCTGTGTTAACCCCAACAGATTTTTATGGAACTGATTTTCAAATAACTTTACAAATGTCAAAATAAATAACCATACTTAAATTGTGGTCCTATCTCAGAATCATCCATTGCGGTCATAAGCAGTTCTCTTATATTTTTATGACATTTATATTCAATATATGTTCCCATCCCAAAGAAAATTTAGGCTTTGTTAAAACAAAGGTGACAATTAAAGTACCTTCTCACATTCATCTGAGAACATAAAAAAGCTACTTTACAAGAATTTAATCTGGTGAGCCCCCACAAGCTCCAAAGTACCTTTGTCCTTTTGCATCCAAGCACTGCACAGCCCTAATGAGTTCTGTTGGTGGAACTGAGAATGCAAATGACCAGCTGTCTTCAAGGAGTATAAATCCTTCCATTCCCCACCATCCAGTCAGAGTTGAAGAAGCTTCTTGGATGAGAAATGAAATGTCTTCAAAGAAAAACCAGAAAGTCCATTTGCCTCTTGAAAAAGCACCTTTGGGTCAACCATGACCTGGATGGGTGAGAATCTCTATAGATGTTGGTAGGACATCTTTTTTTCTAAACCAATCTGATGATATTTTCAGTCCCTAAACCTTTGGAAACCTTTTGAAAACAGCTTATTAGATATTGATCACTCACAACACTCACCATTCTTCAGAAGAAGGCCAGTGTGCCTTCCAGTCAAATAATGGGGTAGTTCAAAACTTGGTCTCTAGTCAGTTTCACCTTCAGGGTTCTCTAGTTGCATTTGTTTTCCCAGCAAAGGGGGGGGGGGACCACAATGCCTGAAAAAAGGTAAAGGCTTCCCTGTCCAGTCATGTCCAGCTCTAGGGCTCATCTCTGTTGGCTGAGGGAACCAGTGTTATCCAAAGACAATTTCTGTGGCCATGTGGCCAGCATGGCTATTTGCCAAAGGCACACAAAATGCTATTATTTCCCACCAAAATGGTACCTATTAATCTACTCGCATTTCCATGCTTTCCAATTGCTAGGTGGGCAGAAGCTGGAGCAAGGAATTGGAGCTTACCTGATTGTGAGGTACTCAAGTCCCAAATCCAGGCTGTTCAACTAAAAGCTCAGCATCTTTAACCGTACCCCTATACAATACCTGCACCTTAACCAAAATGTTTTTATAGCTTGATGTAAAACACTGAAAGCCTTACATGGCTTGATGTAAAGCTTTGACTTTAGCAGGGTGGGAAAATAGCCAAGAAGTTGGGGGTGGGGAGGAGGCAAGAGAGTTTTCACTAATCGGAATCAATTAACTTTTACCAATAATGCTGAAAGTTAGCTTCACAATATTTCTTCCTGCACCATAGCTGAGCCATCATAGGAGCATGGAGTTGGTAGGAACCATTTAGGTCATTAAGATCAACCCTATGTTGACTGCAGGAATGTTAATGGACTCATCCGAAGAAGTATCACAACTCAGGACAACAGAACCAATTCCAAATGATAAAATGTTATGTGTGAAGGAGCCATGTCTTAATCACAGTTCATAGTGTTTTAGAAGATGCAGAGATAATTTGCATTAATGTGCAATCAATCAATCAATCAATCAATCCATACATGTTAAATATTGCAAATTGTTAAGCATTGTACACATAGTTTTATACACAAAATATCTTAATATACCTACCCACAAAAATCATATAAGGTATATGTGGCACTGGAAATGCTACTGTGTCATACAAAGTTAAGAGATAATTTTCTTTAGCTAAAAGCAAAATAGACTATTTTAACATTTGATTCCTGGCAAATGTTTCTTAAACAACATTAGGCCCATGAAGGCTGATGGCTACTTGCTAAATAAAATACTCACTCATTCAGGTTAAAGGATAAGATTAAACCATTTTAAATTTCAAGGTAGCCGTGAAGTGGAAATGAAGTAAAAATAGAAATACTGTATAGTTTTTTACAGTTGACTGAGAAGGTGGCATTATAAGGGCTTCAGTGATGTTTTCTTTGAGGGAAACTGATACCAGTTGTATTAATGCACTGCCATGTAAATCTAAAGGAATAAACAAATGCATGTTCATGCTTTCTTGATAAGTGTAAATAGAAAGTTTTCCCTCATACAATAATTTTTGAAATGGGTGAGAAAAGGGCACATTCCACTAAAAAGAAGCAGAATCTGATGGAAGGGAAACTTCACTTCTGCATCACTGTATCATCTGCTGTTCCATTGCAGATATTACATACAAGTATATATTTGTGGTGGGTTGCTAACCGGTTTACTACTGTTTTGCTGATGCTCCTGTGCATGCTCGCGCATGCACAGAAGTGTCCGGGCGGGGAAGAGAGCTGATGTAGAGACGGCACGATGTGTGATCTTGATGCTCTGAGATCACAATCGAATTTCTGCCACTGGATGGTCCATTCCGACCTAAACTGTCCCGCAGAGATGGTGATTGAGAAGGGCACCTCCTGCTGATCTCAGGGACACCGCTAAGTCCCTGAAAGATCCAGGAATAGGCTTTTTTTCCGGCGACAGAAATGCAGCTAATGAAGCTGCTGAAGTTGGGACAGCTACGGAATGGGAAGAAAGCAGAAAGAGAAAGTGTGTTGAATTGCTGAGGAAATTTTATTATTAGAGGAAGAGACTACCCAAGAAAAAAAAATTAAGTTAAGTTAAGATTGAAGACAAAAGACTGTAGGCGGTAAGATTGATCTGCATTGAACTTAGTATGTTATCCAGTTTCTAATTTATTTTTTTTCACAGATGGAACTTTTGCAGGGGCTTCCTATTTTTTAAACTGAATGGATTAATTACTTCTTCTTTTTTGGTTCCACCACAAAACCATGATGCCCTTATCCGTGCCGACATAAGCGCGGAGGCAAATCCTCGGCGTCTGAAGTGCTAAGAAAAAAACGACCCTACCGCCGCGACAACAGCGCGGTGACAGAAGGGCGTTCTACATGCTTCGTTCTTTGCCTCCAAAGGTAGCCCTCCTCCTCCAGTTGACAGCGGCAGCGGGCACGGGGCAAAGCGGGCTGCCCAGCAGCAGCAGCCCGCGGGAAGGGTCCAGCTCAGCCACGGGGGGCAGCAGGAAGCTCGAGCGGGGCTGCCGATGCTGGCGGTGGAGGAGGACGCGGCAGCGGCGGCGGCTGAGGCTCTCCCGGGGCCGGCGAAGCGGGCTTGCCCGGCGGAGGCAGGCCGCCCTCTTCTTCCTCAACAACATCTCCTTGGATGGGCGGCCTCCGCCGGCAGCGCCTCCCCCGGAGGAAGAGGCAGGGCGGGCGGCGGCGGTGGCTGAGGCTCTCCCGGGGCCGGTGAAGCGGGCTTGCCTGGCAGTGGCCGCCGCCCGTCCAAGGAGATGTTGTTGAGGAAGAAAAGGGCGGCCTGCCTCCGCTGGGCAAGCCCGCTTCGCCGGCCCTGGGAGAGCCTCAGCCGCCGCCGCTGCTGTGTCCTTTTCCGCCACCGGCATCGGCGGCCCCACTCAGCCCCCCCGCAGGCTTCCTGCTGCCCCCCGCGGCTGTGCTGGACCCTTCCCTCCCGCTTTGCCCCGTGCCCACTGCCGCTGTCAGCTGGAGGAGGAGGGCTACCTTTGGAAGCAAAGAACGAAGCATGTAGAATGCCCTTCTGTCACCGCGCTATTGTCGCGGCGGTGATGACGCGCGGTGATGACATCGCGGCTTTAGCGACACGATTTAATCTCCGCTATTTTGCGTAGTGCGGTTTTGTCGTGCCATGTCTTTTTTCACTTTTGCTTATATCTATGGATTCAAATTCTCCTTTTTTATAATGCTTGATTTGATTGATTGGTTTGTTTTTGATTTCCATTTAAGGGTTTTTTCTTTCTTAAGCTTGGAATATAAAGAAGAAAATAAGAAGGATTATAAAGAGGGTTGTAACAACAGGAGGAAAAGCAGTTACACTGCCACTTAGAGGCTGGAGGCTGGATACATTGGTTTTTCTTCTTTCTCTTTGATCACTTGAGATTCAAGGTTCTTTCAGCTTGTTTACTGACAGTGATAGTAGGAAGAGCACAAATTGTTTATACAGGTGCCTTTTGGAAGTTCTATCACTAGCTATTGGAGGGAAGACAACATTTTGACTTGAAATATAATAAATGAACCTGTTTGAAGTTTATTAAAATAGCCTTGAACCCTATAGTGGCAGAATCTACAAAATTGAAAGAATGGCCAAGCAGGAAAAAGAAACTGTAAGATTGCAAATGATTATGTTTGAAATTCAAAATCTATTAGTTGTGACAGAGAAATAAATAATTGATAATGATGACAATGTATTCATTTGTATTGATTTGATAGGGGAAAATTTGGTATAAATTTTAAATGGGGAAAAAGTGGGGAAAGTAAGTTAAACTTAGTCAAAATATTTTTAAATAAATGACTAATAATGATAATAATGTAATAATTTGTATTGACATGATAAAAGGTAAATTGGATATAAATTGTAAACAATAATGAAGAAAAGAGGTTTAAAATTTTGTTATTAAACATAATTAATTTTTATTTTGAATGTGTTATAAAGATATAGTGTGGCTGGATGATATTGAAAATAGATAAGAGAATGCCATTATGTGGTTTTATTTTAACTTTTGGAATGTTTGCTATAAAGGGACATTAAAACAACTATAGTCATATGAAGGATGAGGTATGATGATAGCAATATATATAAATATATTTGATGTAAAATATATAACGATATGAATCATAGGTGATGACTGTGGAAAGGATGCACAAAAGTTCTTTGTAACCAATTGACACACTTTCTACAATTTGTAATGGAAGATGATTTTAAGGTGTTTGTGT
The DNA here is from genome assembly GCF_009769535.1 of Thamnophis elegans. Lineage (NCBI taxonomy): Eukaryota > Metazoa > Chordata > Lepidosauria > Squamata > Natricidae > Thamnophis > Thamnophis elegans. Next base: position 31,617,796 of record NC_045544.1, on the reverse strand, counting down.
TTATTCAAAAAAATAAATATATATATATTAAAAAAAAGAAAGTAACTAGAACATTAATGCTACAAATGGCAAGAGATATAAGACCGTACTATTGCTGGAGGGATACAGGTTGATGCAATGTATAATAAAAATTAATCTAAATTTAGTTTACTAGTAGTATGTATAAAATGAAGCAACAACAGCCATAATTAAATAATGATTAATAATGATAACAATACATATAGATATATTAGTTTGATAATATGAAATTTTATATAAACAACATATGGAGATTATGAGAGGAGGTTTAAAAGCTTTATCTAGAATATGTTATAAAGATGTATTGTGATTGGATGACTTTAGAATGATTTAATGGAATGTTATCATATAATCCTATTCTAGATTTTGAATATTATATATAAAAGGACGTAAAAACAATTATAGTCAAATTAAGGTTGAGATATAATAATCGTGATATACATGAATATAGGTGAATTTAAAATATGCAATTTGATATGAAAAGCAGCTGGTGACTATGGAAGAGATGGATGGAAATACTGTAACCAACTGACACACTTTCTACAATTTGTAATGGAAGATGGGTTTTTTTAATGTTTGTTTGTCCTTGTTTAAAAACAAATAAAAATTGTTTAAAAAAAAGAAGTGTACAGGCAGGTGGGCAGAGCCTCCCACTGCTGACTTGTACTTTATTGCTCTGATTTTTTAAAATATTATTTCCAATTTATTTAGACATTTTTATGTATTTTCATTCAAGCTCTCTAAATACTATGTCATAACTGATCAGTGACAGTAACAAAAATGTTCTGTTTCATTCTTGTACAATTATATTTTTTTTCCTGATTTGTTGAGCAGCTAATGATAATGACAGGGTGCTGGAGAGTTTTGAGATAGAAAGAACCAACCTAAAAGACATACTCCTATACCACTTGACATTTTAATATTTTATTCCTTTCTCAGCTTCCAAATGACCATGCTGCACTTACTTTATTTATATTAATAAATATCTGTACTCAAGGTTCATGTTAATACAAATGCAAGTCTTCTGGGGAGAGAGGGAGAGGGAGGGAGGGAGGGAGAGAAAGAGAGAGAGAGATTGAGAGAGAGAGAGAGACCATTACAGAGTATTTCAGGGGAAGATTTCATACCATCAAAAATAGTATCTATATCTTGAATTTCTTTTTCTCCATAAGATACAGGTATGTATATATGTATGTATGTATATATATACACACACACACATATGTATACATATCTACTGTATATATATACAGCATATACAGTGTGTGTACATACAAACACAGAATGTGATATATTTTTCTCTTTTAATTGTCAACATTCTGTAAGAGATAGATACGCATACTGTGATGCTATCATGACACAAAGAAGAATTGAGGTTGAATTTTCAGTGAAATCCTTGTATAATCTGAAACCAACAGATCCACTCTGAAACTGTTTGTTCTGCTATTTCTAGTTGTGATAATAGAAAACCCCATCTTTCTTTCATTATAACATTTTATAGGTGTCATAGATGTCCTCACAAGTATACACAGTTCTTTTTCTTTTCAACTTTCTTGAGTTGTTTAATAACTTGCTGTTTTAATACACATTTTCTTTGAATCATCTTTACATTAGTAGCTAGTTTTTTTTACTTTTGAAAAAGTTCAGAATATGGTTCTTTGCCTTCTCTATTATGACTCTTGCCCTATAGAACATTCTCCCTCCTCGTCTTTCCTTAGGGGCTGGGGTGGGATGTTAGGTGAGCACAATAAAATGTACCTGGGTTGTGAATTTATTATGGTGTCTCATCTACTATTATGTAAGCAAGATGAGCAACCATATACGTTCTACCAAGAAATAAATTTATTAAGGACCAAAGGTTATACATCTCAGAACCTGCAAATACATTATGATTGGTTAATATACAGGTTCACCCCAACCTATCAGTCTTTCCCCCCCAAAAAGTGAGAGTAGAAGTTCATTAACAGAAAGCAGATGAAAAATTGAGTTTCCACTATTCCAGCAGCCTCTAATTAAAGTTAGAAATTATTAAAAAGCTTTAATGACACTGAAAGTTAAAGCAAAGAGCCAAGTGATTTAAGGTTTCTGTTTTTGTAGAAATAGATAAATGAAGTAGATAGGCTCATGCATTTGAGCTAGGCTTTTTACTTCTATTTTCTATGTTTGAACGAACCTTTCATAAGTCTTTCAGGCTATATTCATGAAGTATATAGTTTCTTTGGAATCACCTTGGGGATCTATAATATTTCTGAAGTGTCTCATTATGATATTGTATTTGGGGCAGTTTATAGTAGACAAGCACCATCTTTGTTCAAAGTACTGTTGTTTCTTTTTGATTTTTCTTTTTTAACCACTTAGCTTGTTTGACTGTCACCTGTAATTTATCTTCTTCTACACCAAATGTTTGCACTTAAGAACTTAAAATTGAAAAGGTGGCTTATATTTTCTTTTTTTAAAGGTTGACTTTGTTTTTCTTATGTGAGATTGGTTTATCAAAGGACTGAATCCCTTAGTCATAACACTTCTGCTCTGTATAATCAGGAGGTACCACTATCAAATTGTTTCCATTTTTGTATTTTGACTTTTTATCATCAGAAAGGCAACAGAGGTATGAAGCCTTATATATGACCCAGACCTCATTCACCTCATTGCTATGTGTGAACCAGTTCTAGCATCTCAGTGTGACAGCATCCACACAGGTTTAAGTCTTGGTTGCACAACTCAGCATCAGGCAGATTAGACACAAACACAATTTCTTGAATCTGGTCCCAATATCTGACGGGAAATAAATGTATCTGTGGGAACCTGATGCTCAAATAGACTTGACACTTTCTTCCTACAATGGCAATAAGGACAGAGTATACCCCTAGAACTAAAAGTCAAAGAGCTCAGTGAAAAGTGACTGAGATTAAACATAAAGAAGATCAAACTAATGACAACAGAGAGAACAATCAGTAGAACTGTCAAAGAAGAAATCAAAATGGTGGACAGCTTCTGCTTTGTATGATCAACTATGAACAGTAAAGGAACAAGCAGTCAAGAAATATGCTGCAGATCCACTTGGTAGAGTAGCCATGAATGCCTTTGAAAATGTTCAGGAAGGTGAAAAGAAAGAGGAAAGGACAACTAGCAGCAAGATGGAAAGACTCGGTTACTGTGGTCATGAGGGCACTGTTGGGAGACTTGAAATAACAAGTTATGGTTAGATCATGAATTAAATCTATCTGACTGTTTCCTAGAAACTTGGAAAGAAACCTGTCTTTTTTCCTAATATGCTATTCCCTGCCCAAATTCCACCAGGAGGCTTTCCCAGTACTGGAGAAACTCACCCTCAAACACTCCAGTTGCAAATTAATGTTAAAATATTTGTCATACTATTACCCTATTGTGTAATTGTGTTTAATGGTCTTTTATATTTAGTTTACCCAGTAGAAGCTCAATTTAAAAGCCATTGTGTCAGCATTCCAAATATCATCCAAAATTAAATCAGAGTTCAAGGCAGAACTTTCCTCAAACTCCCAAGGTCATTCTTCGTCTCTTCCAAGGTCATTCTTTGTCTCTGCACCTCGGCACCTGACCGGAAGTGGACGGGTGGAATTGCCAGTGTGGCAGTGGAAGATTGGACCATGTGATGGACTTGTGGGTGTGGGGGCAAGATCATGAACTTTCAACTGGGTGGGAAACCCAGGAAGCTTTCAGATTCGGTTTTCCATAGATGTGCCAACATCTCTCTCTTAACAAATTGGAAGTTTGAGGAAAGTTCTGCCTTGAATTCTGATTTAATTTTGGATGATATTTGGAACACTGACAGATAGTTTCAATTAAAATCCACTTAAAAACGTTTCAACTCTGTGTATTAAATTTATTTACATACTATTTAATTGATGTTTCTCTCACTTACAGGATTATAATGCTTCATTTCCTCAGTTCCCACAATTAGTGATCTAAACTGAATAAAACATCATTCTCAAAGTTTTTATTTTATTTTATTTCAGCAGTGAAAAAAACCAATTAACTAAGTCAAAGAAGTCTTTACCAATGTAGAATAGAACCAGGTATACTGGCACTATGCTCTAGAACAGGGGTCCCCAAACTTGGCAACTTTAAGACTTGTGGACTTCACTCCCAGAATTCTCCAGCCAGAATGCTGGCTGGAGAATTCTAGGAGTTGAAGTTCACAAGTCTTAAAGTTGCCAAGTTTGAAGACCTCTGCTCTAGAATAGTGGTACTTAATCTTCTATTGCCATGGAGCCGTCTGATAATCTGCTGAAACCTGTGGACATTTTTTCACAAAAATGTATTTACATGCATAAAATAAATACATTGAAATGAAGTGTATTACAAAGGAAATCAATTGTGCGCAAACAAAATTAAAAATATATTAAAAAGAACAAATATGTAATATAGTAATATGTGCTTCTTTATTAATTTGTTAAATCAGTAACAAGATAATAAATGAATTTAAAAGATAGACAAGTTAAAGTTTTTTGAATATGTTCAACATATAATCAATTTCAATTTTTTATTATGGTGGTTACTGGTGTTGAAAATAATCTTGATTAAGAGTTATTTTTTTCTCATTCTCATTCTTGGACTCCAAAGGGTGAGCAGCACTGTTCCCTCTAAGGTGCACGGCTGCGCGGCCGCGCACGTGGCAAGAAACCCCCGCGCAGAGGTTTCTAACTGCCGCGCAGAGGTTTCTATCAAAGCAAACGTGGGGAAGTCCTTTGCAGGCGGCTAGAACTGGCCGCCCGCAAAGGACTTCCCCAGACTGGGAGAGATATTAAAAAAAAACGGCAGTCCTTCTAGCTCGCTTTGTTGCTTGATTTGCTGCAGCCCTGGGGAGCCATGGAAAGGGCGAGTCAGAGGCAGCCCAGCACCTGGCGTCCCCCCCCCCGCCTCGGCAGCACCGAGATGGCTCTCCTGGACGCCTGACCTGCCGGTATCTCCCCCCTCCCGCTTTCCGCCTTCCGGAAGCCCATCGCTTCGGGCGCTTCAGGCTCTTTCCTTTCCTCCCATCCCTTGCCCTGCTTTCTGCTCGAACGGAATATCTGCTGCTGCCTCCTCCTCCCCCAACAGCACTGCCGGATTTGCCGCCAAACGCTGTGGCTGAGGTGAAGCCGCCAAAGCTCCCGCCAGCACCCCTGCTTAGGTGAGGTGTTCCGAGCGGAGGGGGAGGCAGGCACCGCCGCCGCTGCCATGGGCGGGGGCGCCTGCGGGAGCTTTGGCGGCTTCACCTCGACTGCAGCGCTGGGCAGCAAATGTGGTGGTCCTCTTGGAGGAGGAGGGGGAGGCGGCAGGAGTTATTCTGGTGGGGGGGAGGCTCGTCGGCATCTTCAGCGGCAGCCCTGCCCCCTGTGAAAAAACCCGAAGATGGAGCAGATCCACGCAGATGACGTCGCCGCCACATGACTGGAGGAGGAATTCTGGGAGTTGAAGTCCACAGTCTTAAGCTGTCAGGTTTGAAGATCCCTGTGTTTTTTTTCCCTAAAGGGTTATGGGTGCAAGGATCTTGTAACTTGACAGCTTTAAGACTTGCATGCTTCACTGCCAGAGTTTCTGAGCCAATATGACTGGAGGAGGAATTCTGGGAGTTGAAGTCCATAAGTCTTACAGCTGTCAGGTTTGAAGACCCCAGAGGTTTTTTTTCTAAAGGGTTAGGGGTGCGAGGGTGTTGTAACAATAGCTTTAAGATTTGTGTGCTTCAAAAGCTAGACTTTCTAAGCCAACATTTTGGTTGCTAAGCAGGACCGTTGTTAAGTGATACTGATATTATATAACACTTTTAATTAAGCGGGTACCTTGAATAAACATAACTTTGAGTTTCAAATAATACTGATTTTGTTGTTGTCTTATGTGACATCTGTTTAAAAAATTCAGGTGCTCAGGCATGAAAATGTACCGCTCAAACACTATACTTTTCCGCTCACACTGAAAAAAAATTAGAGGGAACATTGGTGAGCAGACCTTAGATTAAGATCTCCTGATTTAGAAAATCTGTGTTACTCAACTACATTCACCCAATGATTAGAGAAGGACTAATAGCATCAACAAAATATATGTAAAAAGTAATAGCCTTAATTAAAAAATACCATCAATAAAACATATATGCAATGGTTTTCAAGAGATCTGTATTTCATGATTTATCATTTATCACATTAAAATTATTGAGTACAAAACTTAGATCCTGAAATAGTTTTTCTAATGATATTCATGGGTGACCTTTTAGTGCAACAAAGAAGATGAGTAAGATGTTTTCTTTCCAATTACTTTTTCTGCCTCCAGAAATGGCTTGGATTCAATCCAATGGGCCATTGCTAACATAATTCCTAAGAGCTTTTTCAAGAAAAAAAATTCAGCTGATGTCAATCACATGAAAAAAAAAACCACATGTAATATGTTTTGATAGGCACTAAAACCTGGCTGTAAAAAGTTAATACATGATCAAAATTAGGATCAAGTAGAGATAGGATCAAGTTGTAGAAAGAACTAATAGAGGTTAGAGATGAGCAGTTGTTGCAAGTGAAAAAAATTAGATTGCTTGTGGCCAAGGGAAAAAATTGGAATTGGGCTTTCGGAGAAGGAAGGGGATTTGCTCCAAGTTGTAGAGACTAAAAAAATTGTCATGAGTTTAAAAAAGTGAGCTGTGGATTTGGGATGAGAGGGAGACAGACAGACAGACAGACAGGCAGACAGACAGTCCAGACAGATGGAAGAGAATGGAGAAGTTTAGCTTTGTATCATACAGTAGCTAAGGGAAAGATGAGACTACTTAAAAGTTGGGCACCCTTTATGGATAACGATGAAAGACTACTCTTGAATATGCAAGAATTAATAGGAAGAAGAGAATAACAGAGTTGGAAGGGACCATGGAGGACTTCTAGTCCAATCCCCTGCTGCAGGAAACTCTATACCAAGGGTGTTGAATTGGTGGCCCGTGGGCTGGATGCATCATGCACAGGCCAACCCACCCCAGGTCCACAAATGGGAAAAACATCGTGAAACATCACATGATGCAACCTGACTCAGCAAGTTTGACATTTCAATAGGCAAAGTTATTATTCCCCAGCACTACCTCCACACAAGATTCTACTTCTTACAGAAGATGAGGAGCTTAGCGATGCAAAGGAATAAGAAGTATTTGGTTGGCAATGCTCAATCAAGTCTGGAGAGAATATCTGCTTGCTTTGCCAGTAAAGAAAAGGCCCCATGAATTGACTGGGGGTGGGGAAAACCCCAAGATTTAAAGAGGCAAAGGAAGAAGTGGATTGGATCAGATGGACCAGGATGGAGAAGATTTAACATTCAAAAAAGGAATCAAGCAGAGAGCGGGAAAATTGCTACATGACCCAGCTGTTCTGCTGAGCATTTTGCAAGAGAGGGAGGGAGGAAAGATTTAATATATGATGGCCCTTTGAAACACATGCATCTCTAAGGCATCTATTCAATCTGTTACGTGTTAAGTGTGAGAGAGAATGGAAGGACTGATAATTTCTCAGCAAGCCCTCTCTGAAGGACTCCCGCTGAGTTTAATAGCTTAGTTTGTTTATAGTTATTGTTGTATCTGAGTGATCCTGTTTATATATGTATGGTTGTTGCTTCTTTTATGCAAATAAACTGTTCTTGTTTATTCATAACATTGGGATTGTTTGATGGAGGGAGTAAAGAAACTGCCTCCCCACTCCACAAGTCCTCCCACACCATACTTATTTAAAGTGAAGCAGGAGCCACTTTCTCCAAGCCAGGACAGTTTCTGTAATAAAATAGTACCTATGTACATTATAAAAAGTGTGAAGAATATTACTCCATGCTTTTATGATATTTGACTTAGCAACAATTAACTACAGTAACCAATATGAAAAAGATATTAGACAAAATGTTGTCTATATGAAGATCCATAAAGAGGACCTTTATAATACTTGCAGTATTACTTGTTATTCTTATTTAGCCAGATACTTGGGATAAGGTAAAGGTTCCCCTGCACATGTGTGCTAGTCATTCTCAACTCTAGAGGGCAGTGCTCATCTCCGTTTCTAAGCCGAAGAGCCAGCACTGTCTGAAGATGTCTCTGTGGTCATGTGGCTGGCATAACTGAATGCCGAAGGCGCACGGAACACTATTACCTTCCCACCAAAGGTGGTCCCTATTTTTCTTCTTGCATTTTTAGATGCTTTCAAACTGCTAAGTTGGCAGAAGCTGGGACAAGTAACGGGCTCACTCCATTACGCGGCACTAGGAATTTGAACTGCTGAACTGCTGATCTGATCCACAAGCTCAGCATCTTAGCCACTGAGCCACAGCCTTCTCATACTTGGGCTACATAGAAACAAATATTGAGAAATTGATTATGCCAAATCCAAAAATGCCATGGACTTTCTAGAAGTCTGGCACTCTGACAAATCAGCCATCAATAGTCACATAGACATTAACAACATCTCTAGACTATGCAAAAGAGACCATCAACCAGCCCCAAAGAGAAAAAGACCCCATCACCTCTGCACCAGTAATCAACACTCAGATCAGCATAGATTAACTCCAAGGTCAACTTCAGACCAACAATCAAGTAAGCAATATCCCAATCAAGAAACTGCCAAAGAGCCATCAGTAAACAGCCCAACCAAAGAATCTCTAAGACCCACCCACACAGACAGGCAAGACACAAGAATATAAACTGACAGCAAACAGCACTCCTTACTACTGTAACACTGATGATGTTGCCTAGTTAGGGTAATGAAAACAAAGCAAGCTTAGAGAGCACCAAGGACCCTTCATCTCAACCCTAAGCTACAAATATTCTCCTTTATTAGAAACAAATATATGTTATAACAAATAAATGCAACTTTATTTTTTTCTTTCTGAAGTAAACATATCAGTCTCTTTTATAAACACCCCTGCCTCCTTACCCAACTCAAAGTCTAGGTGGCTGTGCCAGAAGAATCAAACTCAATGCCCATTGAGCACAGTATCTCATTCTATCTAATCATTCAACAGACAACAGTTCCTATCAACAGAATTAGTTAAAGATTGTATGATAAAATGGGCTCAAAATATTGAAGAACCAATAATGTTGGATACATGGGAAAGAATCTGGGTAAGAAATGTGAAATTTACACAAGCTCAAAATCTGAGAGAAAATTTTTACAAGATGTTCTATAGATGGCATTTAGATCCTAAAAAGTTGGCTTCTATGTACAGCCTAAATGTTGGAGGTGTGGTTCTCTCGATGCTACATATTATCATATATGGTGGACCTGCCAAAAGGTTAAGGCATTCTGGATAAAAATATGATGGGTTATGCAAAATATTTTTAAAAGAAGGATAAAGTTTATTCCTCAGTTATTTTTACTAGGTATATGTACTGACTTTACAGTGGTAGAGACTAACTTGATTCTGCACCTAATAACTGCAGCAAGACAGTTGGTGGCGCAATACTGGAAGAAGGAAGACTTGCCTACAATCGAAGAATGGACATTGAAAGTCACAAACTTAGCTGAGATGGCTAAAATATCGGCATATCTTAAAGATCACTCAAATGAGAGATATAAACAAGACTGGAAAAAATGGATTGACTATATACAAAATAAATACGGGACCAAGAAATTCCAGTTAGCCTATGCTTAAGATCAGAAATGATTTAAACTGTTTAAAGTTAGTTCAGTAAGAAGAAGCTAAGGTCAATGTAGAATGTCATTAATTTCTTTATTTCTTTTTTCTCAATAGATTTTAGACTGTGTTAGTTAAAAATCCATACCGTGTACGGGTTCTGGGAAGTCGGGGGGGGGGGAGGAGGAGGGGGGGTGGGGGGGTGGAGGGAGGGAGGGGCATACAAAAAAATTGTACTTCAATGTTTTAATGATTGACGAATGATGAAATATTTGTGTTTTTTAAAAGAAATAAAAAGTATTCTGAAGAAAAAAAACAGTTCCTATCACCCTGTGTAATGTTTAAGCAGGTTTCACTAGTCCCAGCTTTGTGTCCGTTTCAAACCCCTGATGCTTGAGTGACAGCACCTCATCCAGTTTTCATGGAAACCACCACTGTCCCCATTTATTTGGCACTTTAAGAACCACTTCATATTTTCAGAACCATTTTTATTGAATCTTGGAAATATTCATTCTGCTATATCTGCACACTGCAGAAGGTGAAAATTGTTAGAAGAAAACTTTCTGTTTCTATGACCTGCTTTGTATTCTGTCTTTCACATTTTTTCCATAATCTCTTTCATACTTTTATGTGACTAGATGGCATAGGAAACTAGATGGCAGACAAAAGATGGCATACCTTGAAACCAAACAGCTGAAAATCAGAATATGATACAATTCTTTAGTGACAATCAATATGCTAACACTGGAACTGATATGCTAACACAAACAGAGAACTAACTGTGTGTTCCTCCTTTTCCCAAACATATACAGGACCTTTTCTGCTCAGTGTGCTATGAGAAGCAGCCATGTACAGTGGGATGCCTTCTACTAACTCAATTACAACATAAATCATAGGGCAAGGTTGATTTTTTAAGAAATGCTTCCTTCAGTGAAGGTTCAAGTGAAGCACCCCTTCACTTTAAAGTTGCTTCATGAATTCATGAAATCTGCTTGCTTCCAACAGTGAAGTTAAGTGTGCTGCTTAACTTTCCTCCGACCGCAAACACAATAGCTGACTTTCAATTAGTTTAGTGCATTTGTCCATTGAGGTGGCTATTTTGTAATGTGGTATCAATGGGAGGGAAAGGGATGCAGTGGCTCAGTGGCTAAGATGCTGAGCTTGTCAATCAGAAAGGTTGGCAGTTTGGTGGTTTGAATCCCTAGCGCCATGTAACAGAGTGAGCTCCCGTTACTTGTCCCAGCTTCTGCCAACCTAGCAGTTCGAAAGAATGTAAAAATGCAAGTAGAAAAATAGGACCCACCTTTGGTGGGAAGGTAACAGTGTTCCGTGTGCCTTCAGCATTTAGTCATGCTGGCCACATGACCACAGAGACATCGGACAGCGCTGGCTCTTCGGCTTTGAAACAGACATGAACACTGGCCCCTAGAGTAGGGAATGACTAGCACATATGTGTGAAGGGAACCTTTACCTTTACCTATCAATGGGAGAGACAAGCTGTCACCTATGTCCCAAGCTTTTGTTTCATCCTTATTCATCTTGGCCTTTAATGTCAGTTGAGCCACTGTGCAACACGCATGCACAGGTTTATATCCCTCCTGCCATATTTTGCTTTAAAAATGTTGAAATCATGTGGTCATATTGTGAAGTCTGATTTGTGTGTTTTGGCTTATGTTGTATGGGGATGGTGAAGGTTCTAATCAAAGATCATGGACGAAGGCTATCTTAGCTAGCTACTGAAACCAGTCCATCCAACAATTGCTCTCATGCCAAAGTTATGTTAGTGATGACATTTATACTTCAGCAGCTGTAGCAAAAAGAAAAACCCCTGACTTGATTTGGAGGCATAGTAATTGAACAAACTATTGCAGCCAAATTTGAAATGAATTCGTTGAACAAACTTGCCCTCCTTACCCCATGGGACTCAGCAGCTGGGCCCAGCATATTTTCACTGAGCATCTGAAACACAGAACTGCCACATTGCTCATGCAAGTAGGCAACATTTCCATGACAACTCCTCCTCCTCCTCCAGCTATCGTAAAGCACAGATGAGGGTTCATCATATAGAATAGTACTTTTTTAAACAATTAAAATGGGATGAAGGTAAAAGTCCTGGGAAAGCAAGTTACAGTAAGTTACATGGAATATTGTCAGAGCCAGATGATCTCTTGGCTTTGGAATGTATTTTCATTTGCCTTCTATCTGGGGTTCTTTTTCCCTGCCTTTTCTGGGCGCATTAGAGAGTTCATTAGTTAAAGTAAGTCATTTGTTTGATCTCATATGTTCTAGCAAGGGAGCTGGAGTAATGAGTTTTGCTTCATCCTTAGGATTTAAATGATTGTAACCAGTGGGATAGAAAAGTTATGCCTGTCTCTTGAGCAGGTGTATTAGCAATCTTGCTTCCCTCCCACATATTTGCTTCTACCTCCAAATTCAGAAATTAATTTTTCTTACTTGCTGAATCACTTGTTTTAACTGCTCCTGCTTTTGCTTTGTGATATCCCGTAAAGGAGTTTTATGTGGGCAGAATGCGGTGGAGTTGAGGGTACTGGCTGAACAATCCTACTCTGGAGAGATAACTTTATGGACTTCATCATCTAAACCATAAGTCCTCTCCTGTCACAACTTTATTTCTTTCTAAGCATGATCTGCAATATTTTGAATCACTACCATTAGCTAAAATGCAAATAGGCTTGCTATCTTTTTGCTCCTCTTTGTACAAATAATTCCAGCTCAGATTCAGGTATTAGCATTATAAAGGTTGGTCTGAGAGAGAATAACACACTCAGTTGGTCCTCCTGAACCTGGTTTCCTCCATCTTCATCCCACATCTTGACAACTACATGTTCGTTCTGTAGAATCCAGATATGCTTCGATTAAATAGAAATAAATGAAAGGGGACCTGCAAACAGAAACATCGGCAAAGGCTCAAAAACTCAGGGTGTTGATTGCAACTGTGTGATTAATACCCCATTGCTTTCTCCTTCAAGGAAAGACATGCATTGGCCACCATCTTGAGCTTTCAGAATGCTCCTGCCTGAGCAGGAGGCAAATTGTTGCAGCATAGAGTAGTCTCTGTTCAGCTATCAACCACTCAACTCCATTTCCTCTCCTTTCCTCCAATTTTCAATTATCCATCATTTCTATGGCTACTCACAACGCACAGTCGTTAGGTATCTCATGTTTCTGCACGTGTCAGGGATCTCCCAAACTTGCCATTAAATTTCTCTTAGGTATCACAGTTGTGTTTAGCCACATAAGAAGGAACCTGTGGACAAATTTTGCTCAGTTAGGGTAGCCAATAGTGAGGTTCTGAAAATTATTTATTCAGATATAAACAGCACAGGTTCTTCACCCCTGATTTAAAGCAACCGGGGCCACAATATAAGGTAATATAAAAAATTGTTGTAGTTTAGACAGCTTGGATAGTAATATCTTTTCTTCATTTTACAAAATCCCCATTTTGGAGCAGGATAAGCAAAACACAATCCTTTAACTCAGTGTTTATCAACCTTGGCAACTTGAAGATGTCCAGACTTCAACTCCCAGAATTCCCCAGCCAGCATTCGCTGGCTGGGGAATTCTGGGAGTTGAAGTCCGGACATCTTCAAGTTGCCAAGGTTGAGAAACATTGCTTTAACTACATATCTCCCAGGACCTATTTATTCCCCTCAAAGCCCAAGACTGAACGAATGCAGCAGCAAATCACTGAAAAGCAGTGATCCCATTTCGAGAGCTTGTTTCATTGAAAGTGAAAATAAACAGGAGTGTGAGCCGCTAGTAAACTTAATATATAGTATCTCTGAACTGTACCCAGTGCAGGATGTAGGTAAAGAAAAATGCCAAATCCTACCTGGCCCCTGTAGTGATATTACTATGCCACTCCATCAAACACTATGGCTCTCGGAAAGTAGGAAGATAATACCACCATCCTCATTCTCATCGCTATAGGTCCCACCACAAATGCGCGAACAACAAAAGCGCGCCTGACTAAACCGCGGTGACAAAACCGCGCCGACAAAATGTCTTGCGCAACGAATGAGCGACGAATGAGTCCTGAAGCGCGCCGACAACAGCGCGCCGACAGAAGCGCGCTATAACCTAATCCTAAACCTAACCCTAAACCTAACCCTAACCCTAGCCCTAAACCTAACCTTAAACCTAACCCTAAACCTAACCCTAAACCTTACCTTAACTTAAATCACGCTTCTGTCGTCGCGCTGTTGTCGTCGCGCTGTTGTCGTCGCGCTTTTGACATTGTGGTTTTAGCGCCGCGGTTTTGTCGGCGCGCTTATGACGTTCGTGCTTTTGTCGGGTCACGATCGCTATAATCCTCAGCCACAAAAAGTTTGCCTTCTTTATTTTAGAGGATCGTTAGTTGAAGCAAGTAAGTCATGTTTGCATCCCAGACAATTCCTATCTCTCATCCTGGTTTTTCGGAGCTCAGTGTTCCAGCACTGCCTTTTAAGTGCCAAGCAGTACCGGCAATAACAATAACAATTATTCTTTGTGATTCTCTAAGGGGCACAGGAGACAGTGATTTCACTAGTTCGTGGACAGAAACTTGGCCAAACAGAGTACTAAGCAGACTTTTAGCATGGGTGTTATTGATTCAGTCATTTGAAAACAATTCAGAAAATTCCTTTGGGATGGAGTTGATCTGAGCCACCTTTCTTTTCAGCACCTTTTGCTTTACATAAGTAATGAAAAGGTGGAGAAAGGGGCCCTCAAGTCCTTTTCATTTACTTCTCAGCTTAAGGGACAGTTGTCTTAATTAGAGAAAATGAATTAAAATACATGGCTCCCTTGACAATTGTACCATTATGCTACTAATATGCTTTTTGATCAAGAGTTGCTCCATTATGGGCATTTGAATATATATCAAAAGAGTGGCGTAGTGGTTAGAATGCAGTACTGCAGCCTACTTCTGCTGACTGTGGCTGCCTGAAATTTGACAGATTGAATCTCACCAGGTTTAAGATTGACTCAGCCTTCCATCTTTCTGAGGTGGCTAAAATGAGGACCCAGATTGTTGGGGGCAATATGCTGGCTCTGTAAACCACTTAGAGAGGTTTGTAAAGCACTGTGAAGTGGTATATAAGTCTAAGTGCTATTGCTAAAAACAAGTTTTCCTCCATGAGTCGATTTTGATAAAAGGGGAGTGCTGAGCTAACACTAGAAATTGCATATAAACTGCCATGATTGTGTGCTTCTAAAGAAGATGCTATAAAGAAGAACAATTCTTGATCAGTTGCTCTGCCTGTGTATAAACCTCCACAAAGCTGGCTCAGCCTTGCACAGTTCCCACTGTTTTCTTTCTTTTTTTTTCTCTTTAAACAACCCCTGAGACTTTCAGGCAGAAATTCAGCATACAGAGCTTGCCCCATGTTTATCAATGAAATGCTCCATCTTCCTTTTATCCAGTGGTGTTAAACGGTATTTTAAGAGTTTCATTTGATGGTTAGAAGATCTGTGGCTCACAAGCCTCTAGAATTCACCCTGAGTTTAGAATATTATTTCCACTGATTCAAAAGCAGACATGAGAGCAAGAAAAGGAAGGGAAGAGTCCGCATTTCTTTTAATAACTCATTGGCAAATCAAAATGATATATTTTGATCTAGTTCTTTGCCGGCATCTCTTAATGCAATTTATATCTCTCTAATTCCTAGATCAGATAATGATCATTAACTTTGTGCAAATTATAGGTCTGTTCCACTTATAAATGTAGTTGTTAAAATGTTATTTAGCATTCTTGCTAATTGACTGCAAAAGATCCTAATTAGTAGTAAAATACTCTGCATTTTTTAATCTGAGCCAGAGGAACACAACTTTGACCTTTGGATGGCATGCTAAAAGATGTACTTCCCAAATTATTTGACTCAATTTGATCAAATTGGATCATTCCCATTAAGCAGAATTTATTTGTTGTAGCCAAGGGACTAAGAATTTCAGATTCTTCAGTCAATTGTTGCTGATATACTTAAAATGCACTTCTGCTCTGTGTTTTGTATTGTGATTGCTGACTTTTGGGGGAAAATAAGTACATATTAATTTTGTTCTAGGTGGTTCATTGATTTTTATTTTTCAGAAGCTTGTGTTCTTTTGAGTTCAATCCCAAGAATTTGGAAGCTAATAGGGGGACAGCGGAAATGAATAGTGTGCCTTTATAGTTACAGAACAACTGATATTACAATGCTAAAGAATACCCATTCTTCCTCCGTTACACAACTCACTGTTGTTATTCTGGAAAAATTGTGTTTGATCACCATTGTGATCAAGCTGCGAGGTCTGTTTAGAAATACAGCCCTCATCGGCACATATTAAATTCCTTTATATTTCTGTTAAATGAACAAACCAAACTGCTAATATTGCATAATACTGCATGAACATACAGTATGCATTTGTAGGACAATTTCCTTGTTTAATTTAAGCAATTGTGGGCTATTTTCCCTTATTTTCTTTCCTCACTGTCATAAATTCTAGTGCTTTCTATGCACAATCCTAAGATAACTCTAATTTGTAGGAGCAACAATTAATTTATTTTAATTTCTTTTTTTCCTCATTATACACTGAATCACTATACAACAGTGTCTTTATACAGTTCCAAAGAAACTCTTGTCTATTATTATTATTATTGGTGATGGTGCTATTGTTATTATTGTTATTATTATTATATACTTTATTCATTAAACATGAAACTTAGCCAACTGAACATTCAAAAATGCATCACAAATACCATTGACTAGGTATCCTAGGTATCAACCAAGTACCTTCTTAAAATATATGCTGTTCCTAGTAGCACAGTTTTTTGCAGTTCCGCTGGTGTTATTGCAGGAAGCTGCAATTTGTTGATGTATCTTGTAAAGTTCTTGGACATGGTGCCAAGTGCCCCGATGACAATGGGTATCACTGTTACATGCTTCATCCATAGTCGTGTGATTTCAAAGGCCAAGTCGTGATATTTCATTATTTTTTCTAGTTCTTTTTCTTCGACTCTGGCATCTCCGGGAACAGCGATATCAATAAACTGTATACTTCGGCCCTCTACAACTGTGATATCTGACATGTTGTGCTCCAAATGATGAACTGTTTGTATTCAAAAGTCACACAAGATCTTCACCTTCTCATTTTTGATAACTTTTTCGACTTTATGTTCCCATGACTTTCTGGATTCTTTTATTTTATTATATATTATTGTTATTGTTGTTTTTGGTGGTGTTGTTGTTATTGTTGTTATTATATGCACAATAATGTGAAATCAAAACTGCCAGTTCTTTAGCTGATGTTGGCCTCCTTATGTATTGAATTCTTCCCAAGAAGCTAGGATATCTCAGTGTATCTGCATAGTATATCACTGGATCCAAGCCATGTGACCTTTTGCAACTAACTGATGAAAATTTTGTCAAGGCCCAGATTTTTTAAGTGCCATTCAAGTTTTTCTTTGTATGGCACTCAGTTAGCTTGAAACCACTGGGACCACCACAACTGATTTATGCCAATCATCCTTCAATTTTGTTTTTCAGATCTTGATACTTGGTGGTCTTCTCCAATTCTCTGCCTTCTGTTCTATTATCCCCTAGTGCTGCTTATTGTATGTATTTAGTTATCCCTTGTGAATATTTACAAAAAATTTCAAAAGCATGCTATGTGCAAATCCCCAAACAGGGTATGTGAAAAGGAGCTATAGAATCATTAAAAACAGACTGAGTGATGACCTAGAAAAACTGGTTACTGGTCAGAGTCACAGTGACAAACAGCCTGGGCTTCTGCTCTGTCACTGCTATTTGATTGCTACTGTCAACAAAAACATCTGATTATAACGAGAAAGAGAGATGGAGTCATTTCTTTCATCACTCCAATGAATGTAAAAACAGGAACAAAAATTAAAGAGACGCTTTAGAGGTAAAAGGCAATTTGGATTCTTCCTGAGTAGCAGAGCTGTAGCAATTCTTTGAAGACTATTCCATTGTAGGAAGTTATCAACCAGCCCTCTCCCAGAAAAATGAAATATCCTAGGAAATATTGAAAAGGCAGAATATTTCTCTGGATGTGAAAAGAAAGAAACATGTTTTAAAAGACAGAATAGCTGCCTGTAGCTTCCTG
Organism: Thamnophis elegans; assembly: GCF_009769535.1. Taxonomy (NCBI): domain Eukaryota; kingdom Metazoa; phylum Chordata; class Lepidosauria; order Squamata; family Natricidae; genus Thamnophis; species Thamnophis elegans. The sequence goes on along the minus strand of NC_045544.1, from coordinate 31,600,072 downwards.
CCCATCCCCACTTTGTCAATGGGCCATTAAGAAGGCCATGCTAGTCCCTTTAGATAATAAAGACTTCTCCACTGGGAGAAGGGGAGGATTAAGGAACTTTACTCAACTGACCACATGGCATCTGAGAACTCAACCAAACCTGGATTCAAAACACAGCCCAGAGAGTTGCCCCTGCATGGCCCCATGAGAGTCTGACAACCAATCAGAATACATTTCTTACACAGGAACAGGAAACAGAGAGGTGGGACTGAACAGGTTATAAAAAGCCTAGCAAGCCCCTTCCTCAGCCCTTCTCTTCTTCTCCACCAACATTGAAGCATGTGATCACCTTTTCTCTTCAGGACTCAAGCCATGTGGTCCTGTCCACCAATAAACCATCTTTCCAAGCAGCCTCCACGTCTCCAGTGTCTTTTTCCCCACTTGGAGCCGAACCCAGAAGGACATTTCTTTCATCACCATGAAAGTATTATTATAAATGGATACGTAAGTGGGTGGATGGATAGTGAAAGGAAGAAAGAGAGATCCCAGAAAACAAAACAATACCTGTTTTTCTTCTTTTTTAAATACCCAATGTTTAATATGAATATTCATATGATACATCCTAGATCCATGATGGCAAACTTATGGCAGAGGTGGCACATAGAACCCTCTCTGTGGACACCCATGATGTCACCAGTTGCTCTTCTGGCTTCTGGTGTGCATCTCAGCTTGTTCTCGAAGGTGCCAGAACACCAGGAAACAGCCCAAAAATTGGCCAAAAAACAGTTTTATGGGTCTTTTTCCGAGCTGTTTTCAGGCTGTTTTTTGGACCATTTTGGGCCTGAAAATGGCCCGAAAAACAGTCTGTAACGCCCACAAAATACCCTAAAAACGCTCCGAAAAATGCTCTGAAAATGGCCTGCAAAACTGCCTGAAAACAGGCATGCATGCGCCAACCAACTGGTCTTCAGGTTTCTAGTGCATGCATGCGCACGGACACATGTTTTGGTTTGGGCACTCAGAGCCGAAAAGGTTCTCCATCACTGTCCTAGATGGATTATCTGTATTTTCTATAGAATTAGATTTTCTGATTTGATTGGAAATATCTGCTGCCTCACTTAATGACGACAGTCAAGATTTGTGCTGGGGTCAATAAGACCATGGTAGGAAATCCCTACCGATACTTATTAGTAAAGATTATTATGATATTTTAAATATAGTACTGTCACAATGATTACATTTTTCAAGATTGGCAAATGGCACAGGTTTTCTATTGTCTGATATAAAGTATTGAATTCCTTATATGACTAAGTCATTCATTATGCTTCCAGATGAAAACTCCTAAGAGATTAATGCAGGAATCAGCCTGCATTCAGCCAAGCAAGTAAATGGTTAAGGCACCACTGTTTCTTATGAGCGAGGCAGATTTTAAAAAAAACCTATGAGAAATTGGAGGGATGAATTTAGCAACCAGGCAATTTGTCATTGAATAGGATAAAAGAAAAGAAGAGGTGAATGACAAATGGTAATACTGTATGTACAGAAAAGAGGGAGAGGGCGAAAGAGAACGAGAGAGAGAATCTATTAGGTCTTATTGTAAATATTTCTCAGACTAGGCGCTGTAGGAAAACAGAAAAGTTTGTGCTTGCTTAGTTAGGGTTAAGCCTCATAATGGACACAGCACAGCAGCACACAGCATAATCTGGCACATAGCATAGTAGAGATAAGAAATTACTTAGTGCGTATTTTTCTCAAATATAAAACACATGCTTCTCTTATCATGGCTTCACTTGTATCCAGAGAGGGGGCTGCTTGACAGCTGCCTTATAACCAATAATCTATTTGCAATTTCAGTCTCTTTCTTTCTATAAAGTAGATGCCGCCTGCATTTTGTGGTGGGAGGGAGGTCTTTCTCCTTAGGAGCATCACTAATGTCTCCTTATTGTGACTGACCCAATTCTGCAGATCCTTACAGCTGAATTATTTTGGTGACAGAGTATTGAGGTCCTGGGTTTGGCTTAGACAAATGGACCGGGTCATCATTGTAAAAATAGCTGAGAAGGAGCTGTGGTCTACTTATGAGTTTCTCTCCAACAGCATTGGGGGAGAGATTGCTTCAGTTGTTTAAAGAGAAACAGCTTACATCCTAAGATAACTGGTCATGCAAAATTATTTTAAATAAAGTTTTAGTTCATTTAAACTAAATAAACTAAATTTATGTAGGTAAATAGGAAGCAGGAGTATAAAGTATATTCACCACCTTGAGGTCTACAAAGAAAGGTGGAATAGAAACCTAATAATAACATAATACCAACAATGACTCTTTGCTATATATATTTGCTATTTATAGTGTGTATATTCCAGCATAACTCTGGATCGCCTCGAGCACTTTCAACCAAACTTAGTACACAAATGACTTACTAATTTGATGAGACAAATACAGTGGGAGTAAGACATCTCTGACACCCCTTGGTGTGTGTGTGTGTTCTGTTAAGATGCAGCCTGTTGTGCCTTTAAATGGCTTCTACTGTACTGCCATAAAATAGCTTCTACTGTACAGCGCAGTGGAGTTGCCATGGTAACAACTTCACAGTACTCCACAAGAGGGGTCCCTCTGGTAAGGGGGAAAATCCAACATTAGAAATTATATTTGGTCTGGGACATTTTCCCCTATAAACAAATACCCAGACAATGCTGGGTTATTTGCTAATCACTGTATATTTGTGATGGGTAAGCATCTTTCCTTCCAGTAGTTCTACAGCTGCTGGTCCTAGTTGCTGAGCTAATAGTCCCGAGTCCTGTAGCCCATTTCTCACTAGATGTCCAGGAATTCCAACATCTAGTGTGGTCCTTGTTGACTAGGGAGACAACAGAGTCAGTATGGCTTTCTGTAAGTTATGTCTCACTGTATTTTTATGAGAGAGACACTCTTTGTCTGTCTCCTCTGATGGCGACCAGTCCAGTATGGTTGAACATTTGGCATAGCTCCAGTGGTGGGTTTCAAATTTTTTTAGAACCTCTTCTGTAAGTGTGGCCTGCTTTGTGGGAGTGGCTTGCTGGCTATGTGACCATGTGGGAGTGGCTTGCTGGCCATTGACTGGGTGTGAGTGGCTTGCCAGCCATGTGACTGGGTGGACGACGTGGCCAACTTGTAAAATGTGGTGAAACTCACTTAACAATGCTCTTGCTTAGCAACCAAAATGTTGGCTCAGAAACTGGCATTTGAAGCATTCAAGTCTTAAAGCTGTCAAGTTACAAGACCCTTGCACCCCTAAGCCTTTAGAAAAAAAAACCCAAGGGGTATTCAAACTTGACAGCTTTAAGACTTGTGGACTTCAACTCCCAGAATTCCTCCTCTCGCTCTTCATCTTGATGATGTGCGGTCGGGCGGGGGAAGGGAGGGAGCTGGAACCGGTTCTAAATGGCACTGTAGATTTGTGGAACCTCTTCTATAGAAGAGGTTTGAACCCTACATAGCTCTCATCTTTCTCAGAGCACACACACACAACCACATCAAGGTAGTGCCACATAATACTAGTAATAGGTACCTTGGGTCCCAAAACAACTGGAGCACCACTTGAACATCATCAGCACTGACAAATTCACCATCAGTCAATTGCAAAGGCAGTTTTATTTGAATAGCTTACATCCTGTGGTGATATCTATAACACTCTCAAACATCTGCCTATACCAGATCCTTGGGAAAAACTGGCTAGATGAACAAACAATGCCAAATCCAGTCTGAATATCTGGCTGAATATCCATCAACCATCAATAATAACATGATTATTGTTAATAATAATAATCAACTGATCTTCAAAATAAATGAGAAGCAAATTTTAATGCCCCTCCCCATTCAGCCATTAAAGTTAATGTTACTTTAAAGCAGTGGTGTATTTTTCCCTATGTTCATGGAAAAGTCTGAAGGGCTTTTAAAAGGATCAAAGTATTACTTCTAAATCACTTTGGAAGTATGCTTACCTCTGAGATCTTGGCCACTAGATCAGGGCTGTCAAACTCCTGGCGCATGGGCTGGATGTGTCACATGCTGGCCACATCCATGCCTGGTTTAGCAAAGGGGGGGAGTCCCGATATGTCACGTGATTACTCTGTGGTGTCGTGAGTTTGATATCCCTGCACTAGATGACCAGTATCCTTACCTTGCAATATATGTTAACTCTTAATACCATGAAACCACACTTACAAAACTAATGCAATAATACAATAGCAGAGTTGGAAGGGACTTTGGAGGTCTTCTAGTCCAACCCTCTGCCTAGGCAGAAAACCCTATACAGTTCCAGATAAATGGCTATCCAACATCTTCTTAAAGACTTCCAATGTTGGGGCATTCACAACTTCTGGAGGCAAGCTGTTCCACTGATTAATTGTTCTAACTGTCAGGAAATTTCTCCTCAGTTCTATGTTGCTTCTCTCCTTGATTAGTTTCCACCCATTGCTTCTTGTTCTACCCTCAGGTGCCTTGGAGAATAGTTTGACTCCCTCTTCCTTGTGGCAACCCCTGAGATATTGGAAAACTGCTATCATGTCTCCCCTAGTCCTTCTTTTCTTTAAACTAGACATTCCTGCAACCTTTCTTCATATTTTAGTCTCCAGTCCCCTAATCATCTTTGTTGCTCTTCTCTGCACTCTTTCCAGAGTCTCCACATCTTTTCTACATCATGGCGACCAAAACTGAATGCAGTATTCCAAGTGTGGCCTTACCAAGGCATTATAAAGTGGTATTAACACTTCACATGGTCTTGATTCTATCCCTCTGTTTATGTAGCCTAGAACTGTGTTGGCTTTTTTGGCAGCTTCTGCAAACAGCTGGCTCATATTTAACTGGTTGCTCACTAGGACTCCAAGATCCCTCTCACAGTTACTGTCAAGCCGGCCTTCCTCGGCAACCAAGAATGAGACCACTTACCGTATTTTCACCCATATAACCCGCGAAAAGTCATTTAAACCGCTTTGAGTCCAGTCGTCGCAGCAGTTCCAGCTCGGGGTTAAAAAAAAAGGCGGAGAAACCAGCCTCGGACGTCGACGATTACAAATGTTGATCATTAAGCTCGTCTCTGTGGAGTTTCCACTGCTCCACAAATCGGGTTACCGTAATAAGAGGGTCGCCTGACAAGCACCCTTTCCTTATGCCTTCCCACCCCTCAATCTATTCCATTTGCCAAAAGCTGGAGAGAAATTGCTGTATGCGTAAAAACGCACCGGTGCGAAATCCGCCCAGCAGAACGCAGAGCGGGAGGGACCGAGAGGGATCCCCTTTTGCCAATAGCTCCATAAACAGAGGGGGAAATGTGTAAAGGGCCCTGATGGGGAGGAGGGGGAAAGGTCCAGCATATAATTTTTCCCTTTTGAGCTGCCAACCTGAGCAGTTAAGGAGTTTTACTTCTCTGTGGGAAGTAGGAAGAATGAGGCAAAAAGCTTGACAATTGGAAAGGGCCAGGAATGAAAACGAAGGGAGAAGAAAAACCAACCAACCCCCCCAAAAGAGAAACCTACGCTTCCAAAGGGGCAACGTCTCTTCCCCTCGCTCTTTGCCCAACCTTGTTGAGGAGGCTTTTAAGGCGCCTCCGCCCTCTTCAACTCCCCCCGCTCCCTCATACACACACACACATCACCTCTCCTTAAAAAAAAAAAAGAAGAAACCCTGGGTCCTAAACCAAAATTATGCAGCTGGAACAGAGTTGAGGCATGTGAAGCTGAAGCAGCAGACACGTTTGGGGGCGGGGGGGAAAGAAAGGCAAAGCGGGACACCCTCGACAATTCTAAAGCATTCTTTATTGGTCAAAATATTCAATAACTAGAGTTAACAGGGCACCTCTTCAGCTGACTTCTTTGGGGAAAAGGAATGCTTTAGAATTGTCGAGGGTGTCCCGCTTTGCCTTCCTTCCCCCCCCCGCCCCCAAACGTGTCTGCTGCTTCAGCTAACCCTCCCTTCCCTTTGGCAGCCGCTCGGCAGAACGGGGAGATTTCTGACATTTTGCGGGCAAGCGGGGGGAAAGGCAGTCTCCTCACCTTAGTGGCCATGGTGGGCTTTTGGCGGCGTGTCTCCCCGCCTCGGGAGGGAGCAACTAGGAAGAAGCAGGAAGCAAATGCCAGCCAGCATCCCTGCCTTCTTCCTCCGAGAGCCGCTTCTTTGCCAGCCTCTCAGCTGATCGGTGCCAGGCAGCCCCCGTGACACATGGACCCTTTGCTGCCGCGCGGGGCGAGCGCTGCCGGGGAGAGATCCGGGGGAGAGGAGGGAAAAGGCGTCCCGAGCAGAAGTTTCCCTTCTCCTCCCCCTCCCGCTGACTTCTCCCCAGCAGCGCTCCTCTCCAGCCGTAGCAACCCTGGTGGCTCCCAGGGAGACTGAAAGGGGCGCAGCGGTCTCCCACCCACCGAGGAAGGAAGAGGAGCCGGCCCTGGGCTGTTGGGAGAAGTGCCCTAACCCTCCCTTCCCTTTGGCAGCCGCTCGGCAGCCCGGATTCTGCCCAGTTCAGCAGCTCCTCGCCTTCTCTGGCTTGGAAGTCCGGCAGGAAGGGAAGTGGAGGCGGCGGGAGAGCTTTTCCTCCCACGGAGTTCAATAAAGTAGATGGAAAGGAGGGAGGAAGGGTCCCTCCCTCTTACTTTCCACCCATTGAGATGAACCAGAACCCTTCTTGAACCAGAGCCGCTTGCTTTGATATACTGTCCATCTATCCGTCCATCCATCCACCCTTCCTAAATAACACCGAAACCTTTTACAAGAAAATCCGCTCAAATCCTCTTACAAATATCTGGGGATATGGATTTTTTCTTCTTTGGGGAGAAACGGCAGGAAGGGAGAATCGAAACGAACCTTTAAGCTCCATAAACCTCAGAAACGTTTCCTACGATGAAGGAGCCGGATTCTCCCTTCCTGCCGTTTGTTCTTTGCCAGGGAATTCAACGCTTTGCCTGCAAGGATCATGGGAGAAAAGGGGGATTTTACGGGGAGAGAAAACCGCCCTAAGTCCTAAGAATCCAAACTCCGAGATCAGCTCCGTTCTTCTGGAGGGGAGTGGAAGGAAATATTTTTCCCCAAAGAAGTCAGCTGAAGAGGTGCCCTGTTAACTCTAGTTATTGAATATTTTGACCAATAAAGAATGCTTTAGAATTGTCGAGGGTGTCCCGCTTTGCCTTCCTCCCCCCCCGCCCCCAAACGTGTCTGCTGCTTCAGCTTCACATGCCTCAACTCTGTTCCAGCTGCATAATTTTGGTTTAGGACCCAGGGTTTCTTCTTTTTTTTTTTTAAGGAGAGGTGATGTGTGTGTGTGTATGAGGGAGCGGGGGGAGTTGAAGAGGGCGGAGGCGCCTTAAAAGCCTCCTCAACAAGGTTGGGCAAAGAGCGAGGGGAAGAGACGTTGCCCCTTTGGAAGCGTAGGTTTCTCTTTTGGGGGGGTTGGTTGGTTTTTCTTCTCTCTTCGTTTTCATTCCTGGCCCTTTCCAATTGTCAAGCTTTTTGCCTCATTCTTCCTACTTCCCACGGAGAAGTAAAACTCCTTAACTGCTCAGGTTGGCAGCTCAAAAGGGAAAAATTATATGCTGGACCTTTCCCCCTCCTCCCCATCAGGGCCCTTTACACATTTCCCCCTCTGTTTATGGAGCTATTGGCAAAAGGGGATCCCTCTCGGTCCCTCCCGCTCTGCGTTCTGCTGGGCGGATTTCGCACCGGTGCGTTTTTACGCATACAGCAATTTCTCTCCAGCTTTTGGCAAATGGAATAGATTGAGGGGTGGGAAGGCATAAGGAAAGGGTGCTTGTCAGGCGACCCTCTTATTACGGTAACCCGATTTGTGGAGCAGTGGAAACTCCACAGAGACGAGCTTAATGATCAACATTTGTAATCGTTGACGTCCGAGGCTGGTTTCTCCGCCTTTTTTTTTTTAACCCCGAGCTGGAACTGCTGCGACGACTGGACTCGAAGCGGTTTAAATGACTTTTCGAGGGAGATTTCCTTCCTGCGGGGCTGACTTGCTGCTCTTTGTATCTTTTGCTGCTATTTGGCACGAGGGAGCGGAGACGCGGTTCGGATCAAAGGGGCATCGCCTGTGGGCGGAACTGCACAGCCCGAACAGTCAGCTGAAGAGGTGATCAGAAGGAAGAAGGAGAGCCCAACCGTGCCAATCTCCCCCCCTCCAAAAAAGACCCCAAAAGACAATTGCTCACCCTTCTCCATACCAACCGGAGCCCAACGCCTCACCCTCCGCTTCTTCACCTCTCAACCACCCCTCTCTCGCCCCGAAAACCCCCCTACCTGCCCACGCCTGCTAAACGAGAGCGCTCCGCCCTTCGCTAGCAAGGCAGATGGGCAGCGCGCGTGCCTGTGTGTTTTGTGTGTGTGTGTGCGTGTGTGCTTGTGTGTGTGTGTGTGTTTGAACGAGCATGTGTATTACAGCTCGGGGGGGGAGGACGACAAGAAGAAGTCCTGCGGAAGTCAAGAACGGCACCCCCCCTCTCTCTTTCATTTTTTCTTTCCCGTTTTCTTGCACTTGAACCTTTAAGCTCCATAAACCTCAGAAACGTTTCCTACGATAAAGGAGCCAGATTCTCCCTTCCTGCCGTTTGTTCTTTGCCAGGGAATTCAACGCTTTGCCTGCAAGGATCGTGGGAGAAAAGGGGGATTTTAGGGGGAGAGAAAACCGCCCTAAGTCCTAAGAATCCAAACTCCGAGATCAGCTCCGTTCTTCTGGAGGGGAGTGGAAGGAAATATTTTTCCCCAAAGAAGAAAAAATCCATATCCCCAGATATTTGTAAGAGGATTTGAGCGGATTTTCTCAATGGGCGGAAAGTAAGAGGGAGGGACCCTTCCTCCCTCCCTTCCATCTACTTTATTGAACTCCATGGGAGGAAAAGCTCTCCTAGCCCCGCTCTGAAGTGAAGGAGTATAAACTATGCCATAAGGAAGTATCTTTAATGTCATCGTCACCCAGCTGACTGTACCCCAGTCCTCCTTCTGGGGGTCGCGGGCTTGTGCCTCGTTTCACACGCTTCGCTTTTGGCTGGCCACGTTGGAAACATGGAGGGGTCAATGGGCTGTGGGGTCTCACGTTCCTTCCCCCCCCCATCTCAGCAGTTTCCTTCTCCTCCGTTCCTCCAACCCTTTCCCAGCTCGCACAGGCTTTCGTCTCACGTTCCTTCCCCCCCATCTCAGCAGTTTCCTTCTCCTCCGTTCCTCCAACCTTTCCGCAGCTCGCACAGGCTTTCGTCTCACGTTCCTTCCCCTGATCTCAGCAGTTTCCCTTCTCCCTTACTCGTTGCGGGTTATATGAGTGGGCGGGGTATACGGAAAATATTTTACACGATCTTGAAAACCTGCGGGTTATTCGCGTGGGCGGGTTATTTGCGTGGGCGGGTTATATGGGTGAAAATACGGTAATTCCATTTTGCAGAATTAAGAGTACTTTTACTGGTTATGAAAAGATAGCAGCTAAGCACAGTGAGATCTGAAGAAAAGCGTGCAAAATCATACATATCAATATGTGACCAACCCCCTCACCCTGGTAACCCTCATCCCACTGTCCAATCTGCAAATCCCTTAGGTGTCATGTGAGTTCCATCTTCAAGGAGCATCACCAGGTTGGTATGCAGGACGGTTGGCCTTGACCAACACCAAACATTAGTCTCCAGCATGCGCAGTAGACGGTGAGACCAAAACTCCCTTTTCACAATCTTTCCTGTACTTAAACTTCCCCTCCCAAATACCAGGCCCCCCTCCCCGTTTCAATGGCAGCTGAAAGCAAATAGTGAAACAGAGGTTGACAGTTACTACTACTGAGCAAGGTACCACCTATACTGTACCTGTGCATTTCATTTTTCTTGCCTAAATGTAGAACCTTACTCTTTTCACCATTGAATTTCATTTTATTAGATAGTGCCCAATGTTCAAGTTTGTCAAGATCCTTCTTCTAAGTAGGATCTACAACTAGATGTTGCATTGTCCAAGATCCAATCAGTGTACCATCCATAGCATGCCAGTTGTCCTCTAAGATGCTCTATTTAATTTCCTCTGTGGTCGGGGTATTGTCACTCAGCGCTGCCCAACCATTAAGCTTGGTTGGTTCTTAGTAAGCCTGGTTTCCCCCCCCCCCACAAGGGATGGTAAATATTTTGTGTCATTTCTTAAGTTTATTTGTATTTTTCTTTCATTCAAGTTAGCAGTGTCATTTTCACTCTGCTGTCAAAGTCTGGGTTCACCTCATAAACAGGGGAATAACAAGAAGCTTTGTATTTGTAACCAATTTCATTGTATTTATTTTGTACAATGACAATAAAGATTATATTTATACTTATTGTAACTTGAGGTGACTCTCCTGCCTTCAGGCACAGGACTTTTCCTCCTGCTACTATTTTCTTCTGAATGGAGATGTCAGATGTTCAAGGATGCTGATAAATATCTAAGGTCAGAGAGCATCCTACCATGTAAGGAGAAAGCCACTGGCATTGTTCATCGGTTATCATATTTGTCTCCACCCACACTTACACCATGCGGTTCTTAGCCCCTTCTTCGATTTATTCATTCAATAAAGTAAGATATAAGATTTAAAGCTGCACAAATGAAAGCTACTTATGAACATGGCTGCCATTCGTTTAAATGACAGAAAGTGTTTTTTCCCCCCAGTGAGGAATAATTGCAATGGTAGAAATGAATGAATGCCATTTGCAACCCACAATTCTTGTGCAGGCAAACAGAGAAGCAAGAGATGGTTTTGACAACAAATCAAACAATGTGTGGGAGATCAGCTGGACCAGATCTGACATTCGTTGATAGAATGCAATTGCCTGAGTGATGGTGTTAATCAATAGGTGGGCCATCAGCTGCAAATTGACCATCCCTATGAAATGACAGTATGCAGCACACTAAAAGCAAACCCCAAGATCCTTTTTACCCAGCATAAAATAAATTTTATTCACTGAATTGTTAGTGACTGGGTATTTTTGATGAATCATTGTTAGCAAGATGTATTCAAAGGACACATTCCTCAAAATGAGCCAATGTTATCACCCAGTAAACCGATCATTGGTCACCAAGGAAACAAGCCTTAGGTGCAAGTTTGCAAGCTCTGTGGGAGTTTCTAATATTAGAAGCTGAATACTAGTTAGTTTACAAGCTGAACAAAGCAAGATTCATCTGAGCCTGCTTTAAAACTGCTTGCTGCACAAAGGGTAGAATCTTTTTGCCTTTATTGAGCTCTGAACAAATTGAAAAGCAAACCTTTTTGTTTGAGAGGTTCTAAATAAAACAAGCATCTTTGAGCATTGTGACTAGAAAATCTGCAAAGACATGTTTCTACAGCAACAAGGGGAATTCATTTTATTATACTGGTATTGTATGTGATGTGCATTCAGTTGCAAACTTCAGACGAGAATACACATTTGCAAGCATGATATTCTTAACCAGAGGTGGTATTCACTTACTTTCCCTACCAGTTTGCAAATGTGAGGGTGTGCTTGAAAACGTGCCTAAATAGGTCCATGCATGTGCTTGTCCTTCTGCGCATGCGCTTTGATAGTGTGTGTAGCTTGCACGCATGCACGCAGCGTGAAACCGTGCCTAAATAGGACAGTATAGAGCCGGGGCGGGTGGGCGGGCTCTCTGGCAATTTTCACTACTGGTTCAGGTGAAGCGGTCCAAAACGGCTGAATACCACCTCTCCTCTTAACTTTGTGGCAAACTCTGCTTGCTTCTCAAAGGATGATTTCTCTCCTTTGAAATAACTAAGTCAAAAGAACATGATTACAGGTTGGGCAAAGAACAGGATATTAATTTCCTAGATGCATTCAGTAAATAAAAAAAAAGTCTGTATCAGAATCTGCTACTGGTGAAACAATATTTTTACAAAATATTTGCAAAAGAATCTTTCCAATTTCCAGAATTGAATTTTGATCTCAGTTTTGGAATTTGGAATAAAAACTAAGAATAAATGTTTAAAATAAGGTACTGTCTTTAAATTTATGAGTAACATCAATATACAGTCATCTGATTCTGATATTTACAATCTCATATAGACTATTACTAATTCAATATGGCAAAATATCAGCATTTCTTGCACATTAAATGTCAAACATGGTTTATTGACTAGACTTTACATACTAGATTTCATCAGATATTGCTTCCACCTGCAAGTTCTTTGCTCTGTTATCAAAGGTAATAAACCTACTCCAAACAAGCCAAGATTCAACCAATACTGACATTCTATTTCCGTAATACTATCTTACTTGGAAACATTATGCTTATGATTTGGATATATTATAGTTGTATAAATCAATGCCCATTAATATGAAGTTCACTCATGTAATATTGGGACTCACCAGCAATCCTGACTTAGTCGTATGAGTAACTGGTGCTAGTGCTACTGGCTTCTTCTTTGGCTGTGAAATGCTGATAAGATTCAAAGAGTATCAGAATGATCAAAACAATGTTTACATAATTAACTTTTCTTTGCCCACATCAGCCAGCCAAATGTCCATCTCATTCCACAAGTTAATCCTTCACTAGTAGTTCCTTTTCATTAAGTAGGATTTTCAAAACAGTTACATATACACTTCAGCCACATCATCTAATCCCCATTTAACCAGCTTGGGAAAGTAGCTTGTGGATACCATACTGTATATTTTGCTATAACGTCCCTAAAATCTATTTTTTTAAGTTTCTTTCACTTTATTTCATCATCTGTGCACCACACTTGATTTTAAAGTAAAGGTTACCATCCTACCATGCTGCTTAATAGCAGCCATATTGTAAACTACTGAATATTTCAAAAATAAAAAGTGACCCCCTGGAAATGTTCATTGAGAAAGGATGAGAAGCCCCTCTTCCTAGGAGGAATGCATAAAACTTGAAAGAAGACAAAGCCCAATGGTATCTTCAGTACAGGTGAGTTCAGCAGGCATCTCTTCAGCAGGTCAAGAACTTCTAATGAAGAGAGCATTGTGGTTTATGTTTGGTGGCTCTTTCTGAGTAAAAACCTGTGAAGAAGTTATCTATCCGAGTTAAATTGAATAGAGTGAGCTACAATTAGTCTGTTCAGGCGTGTATTTCACAAATCCATGTTGACTTCTGGTAATTGCAGTACCGCATTGTTTTCAGGATACTTGAAGATTTGCTTTAACATAAACATAAACTAACATCCCTGGTCAAAACGACTGGTCATAGTTTGCTTCTTTTTCCACCTTTTTGTAGATATGGTCAATATTTGCCCTCCTCCAGTCATTCGGCACTTTAATAGTTCTCCAGCAATTCTCATATATAATGCAAGAAGGTTTGGCCAGACCATCAGCAAGTTCCTTCAGTATCTTAGCTGCAACTCATTTGCTCCTTCAAAGTTATGAGGGTAATAATTGGATAAAATCCACCAGTAGCCATTGACAGCCTTATTTTCTACATTGTGTCTAATTTTCTTTGGAAGGCCAAATTCTACCACAGCTGGTAATGGCAAATTCCATAATTTAACCAGGTGCTGTTTTTTGCTTGCTTGTTGTGATTGTTTTAGAGAACAAGGGCCTTTTATCTGTCGGTGTCTCAAATCTCCCCCCACAGCAATAATTTCCCTCATAGTTTTCTCTGGACTGTAAATAATTATATACATTTTTGTCTTGCCTGTCCTCCATTCGCTTTTTATTTCCTAAGCCAAAAAGAGTTGTACACTTTCTTCTACAGGTAGTCCTCGATTTACAACAGTCCACTTAGTGACCATTCAAAGTTACAATTGATTTGATTTTATTGATTTGATTGATTTGGCTTGTATGCTGCCCTATTCCCGGAAGACTCAGGGCGGCTAACAATCAGAAGGGGAGGGGGTACAAATTTAAAATACAACAACAGTCATAACCATGGAGGGGGCTGGATAGTTCAACAGCCCCAGGCCTGCCGGAACAGCCAGGTCTTAATTACTTTGCGGAAGGCCGGAAGGGTGGTAAGGGTCCGGATCTCAACGGGGAGATCGTTCCAGAGGGCCGGAGCAGCCACAGAGAAGGCCCTCCCCCGAGGAGTTGCCAGCAGATGGAATTCGGAGGAGGCATAGTCTGTGGGATCTAATAGGTCTTTGGGAGGTGAATGGCAGGAGGCGGTCTCTCAATGGCACGGAAAAAGTGACTTATGACCATTTGTCACACTTATGACCATTGCAACATGCCCGTGGTCACATGATCAAAATTCAGATGCTTGGCAATGGTCTCACGTTTATGATGGTTGCAGTGTCCCAGGGTCATGTGATCCCCTTTTGTGACCTTCTGACAAACAAGGTCAATGGGAAAGCCAAATTCACTTGACAATCGTGTTACTAATTTAAAAAGGGCAGTGATTCACTTAACACCTGTGGTAAGAAAAATCGTAAAATGGGGCAAAATTCACTTAACAAATGTCTCACTTAGCCACAGAAATTTTGGGCTCAATGGGGCAGAAACTTTGGGCTCTATCTGTACTGAATGCAAAGGCTGGGAATTTAGCACCAAGGACAGCTCAGCCACTGAGCCACTTGGATGTGGCTGAAGGGATATTTTCTTTCTTTCTTTCTTTTCTCCCAGGAGAAAAGGGAAAATTAAATATGTGCTTTTATCACACTTTCATTTCAGTCAATAAATCTTTGGAAACTTTTGTACTGTTTTAAAGATTTTTGAACTTGGTTAACATGAGACACAAGGAGATAAAATCTATAAACCGTCAGAAAGTAGCATATCAAAAGATCCATTTTCAATTATTTTAATACTCTTTTAATGATTTTCAATTCTTTTAATTGCAAATCTCCAGGATATATTGGCTGAAAAAATGTCTGAGCTGCTTATTGCTTATTTTCCTTCAAAAGGCAGAGCCTGCTTAACAAAATGTATTGTACCCTTATCTTTTCTTTCATTTTTCCACTATAAAGAAATATGTTGCAAAGAAACTCCTAATACAATTTTACTCTTGTGTCTGTTCAGGCTAGTGTCAGGAAAATGTCAGAAAAAAATTTCTAGTTGAGGCCTGATGAATTTTATTTAGATCAACAGAATGTTCTGATTCTCAGTTATTTAATGATAGTAACACAACCCAAAAGACTTTTGTCCTCAACCCAGATTGAGAATGACAACCTCAGAGAGGATTTTCACATGGCAAAATTTAAGAATTCAAGTTTTGATACGGGTCACTACTCCCTGACAAGAAACTTCCTATATACCATCTTGCCTAAATTATTTTTGTCACCTGCTAAAGTACATCCTTAGATATGTTTACCCCTGCATTAGATCATTATTGTCATCTGGAAAAATATTTTTCTATATATGATTTTAAATCCTTGCTTATTTATTGGAAGCATTAGAGAATCTGTAAATTTGTGAGAGAATAGAAATTGAAGGCCATTATAAGACCTGGAAATTGGACAGAACCTGCTCTCCAGAGATATCCACTTTTTTGTCAGATGACAAAACTGCATTCCACTTTGAGATATTGATAAAGTGGTGGAAATCTGCAAGAAAAAATGGACAAAACCTCTTCAAAGACATATCTTTACAAACACTGTAATATATTTGGATTCCTGGCGAATCTTTGCAACTGATCACACAACCAAAATGGAACATGTTGTAGTTGTTCTGAAAATTATCTAGATTTCAATTTTGATTAATCTCTCAGGTAATATCACTTAATTATGAAACCTCTTGCATACAGTTTCTCTTTTTTCTAAGTCGGATGCATGGAAAGCATCTCCAAGAAGACATTCATAATTTACATTAATAATAGTAACTGGACAAAGAGTAAAAGGCAGGTTCAAGGATGCAGAATCAAGCTGCTAAGAGTTTTGCATATCAGTTCTGTCACATTGAAATGTATCCATTGAGAACTAGCAGAGATACCAAAGCATTCATGCAGTATATAACTCACCACAACCTGATCTATTGAGTTTGGCATCAGCTGAGCTTCCACAAAAATCATGAAAAGCAGCGTACGGCAGAATGCAGCAGCAATGTTACGGAATCTTGAGATAATGAAGACTTGTTACCAAGTCTTCATTTCTGCTTAGATCAAATTTGAGACATTGACCGAGGCACAGACTACCAGAAAAAGGTGGACATTATTTATCTTGGCAATTGTCTAAAAGACATTAGGAGGACCATGGCAAACCCCACTGTCAGAAAAGTAGGAACTGTTTGTCAGCACTCCTCCATTAGATAATTAGGAAAGGAAACCCACGAGACTCCATTGATAGAAATCAAGTGTACTTTTACTAATTATAAATGATCAGAAGCGTAGCAAAGCGAAGACTGATTATTTAGGCGCGAAATCAAATGATATATAGAATAACCCATTCCCCACCCCTTGGCATCCCAATTACAGTCCAATCATAATTCTCCCAAGTGTCAGGTGTGAGATAACTTCGAAAGGCCTCACCAAGATGGAATGTCGGTGCCGTTGGCCTTGGTGGGAAACCTCCTCCGCATGCACAGTAAGACAGGCAGCAGAACTCCAGAATCATCCTCCAGCACAATTAGTAATCCCCTCCCAAATACCATGCCCCCCTCCCCGTTTCAATGGCAGCCGAAGCAGCAGCAAAGCAGAGGCTGACATCCGGCCATCCTCCGGAAAAAGGCGGTCAGGCCTGGAAAATGACAAAACACAAACAGACGAACAACAAAAAACAGAAAAAGAAAAAGGGGGGGGAGAGAAAGTCAGGAAGGTGAGTCAACTAGGGCTTGTCAGGATAAGCAGAATAGAACTGGCGGAGCAGTTGGGGGGCCCGGAGATGGGACTTGTCCACCCACTCGGCATGAGACGGAGGAAAATGCTTCCAAGCCACCAGGTACTGAAGTCGATTCCGCCTTCACCGAGAGTCCAATATTTCCCGGACCTCGAAATGCTGTTCACCATCAATCAATAGGGGGGCAGGTGGCGGATCCACTGGCGGACGTAAAGATGAAAAACGAACAGGTTTAATGAGATTAATGTGGAAAACAGGATAGACACGGTGGAGGTGCTTGGGTAGCTGTAAGCGAACTGAAACAGGATGATGACCTTGATAATGGGAAACGGGCCCACATACTTAGGCCTCAACTTTTTTGACTTTTGCGTAGTTTGAAGGAACTTCGTGGATAGATAAACTTGGTCACCCACCTTGTACTGATAAGGTTGAGCACGTTTCTTATCAGCCTGTTTCTTATGCGCGCAATGCGCAGCATCCAAAGTACGAAGTGCCAAAGGCCAAATATTCTGCAACCGCTCACTCCACTCGGAGATGGATGAAACCCGTGGCTGCTCAAGAGGAACTTCAGGAATAGGAACAAAGTCCTGGCCAAACACAACTCGAAAAGGGGTGAATCCAGTGCTGCTATGTACAGAATTATTATAGGCCACTTCCGCATGCGGCAACAAGTCCACCCAATCATCTTGCTGGTAATTGATGAAACAACGTAAATATTGCTCTAGATCAGAATTAGTCCTCTCGCAAGCCCCATTAGTCTGAGGGTGGTGGGCGGAGCTTAGACCCTGGGCGGAGCCAATGCGCTTTAGAAACTCTTTCCAGAAGACGGAAGTGAATTGCATGCCCCTATCAGAAATAATGCGATCAGGCACACCATGCAAACGGTAAACGTGAGAAATGAAAAGTTTAGCGAGTGCCTTCGCAGAAGGAATCTTAGGGCAAGGTATAAAATGAACTTGCTTGGAAAACAAATCAGTAACCACCCATATGACAGTGTGCCCCTGGCTCTCAAGAAGTTCAACAATGAAGTCAATAGAAATCTCCTTCCAGGGGGCGACAGGGCGAGCTACAGTCTGGAGCAAACCCTGTGGTTTTCCCAGCGGGCGTTTAGCGGCCACACAAACAGGGCAGCTGGCAACATAAAGTTCAATGTCCTTCTTCAAAGAGGGCCACCAAAACTGCCGTTTCACCAGATGCAGCGTCTTTACAAATTCAAAGTGCCCCGCCAACTTGGAATCATGAGCCTGTTGGAGAACAACGAGACGAAGAGAGGCAGGGACGTAAAGTTTCGCTCCAATCCATGGCAAATTGTCTCTCATTGTGCATTCAGCTTGATGCTGCTGGAACCAATCATCCTGAGGAAGGGCCTTCTTGAGATCGGAAAGAAAATCTTGAGACACGTCTACCTTAGAGCGTGTCTGTTGCCTAGTAACAACAGGAGCAGCAAGGCTGGACGTGGGAACCACGGGCTGGATAATGCTGAGCTTAGAGCAGTTGTATTGAGGGAGTCTGGATAAAGCATCAGCCATGAAATTCTTCCCTCCCGGGATGTACTTAAGTGTGAAATTAAAACGATTGAAATGCTGAGCCCAGCGCATTTGCTTAGGGGAGAGCCGCCTGGGAGTCCTCAAAGCTTCCAAGCTCTTATGGTCAGTCCACACCTCAAACGGGTGCTTAGCGCCCTCCAGGAAATGGCGTCATGTGGCCAAAGCCCAACGTACAGCAAATGCTTCTTTCTCCCAGATCGCCCAACATCTCTCTGTGTCCATGAGTTTACGGGAGGTATAGGCACAAGGCTGTAAATTACCTTGGTCGTTAGTCTGAAGCAAGACTGCCCCCACCGCCACGTCGCTGGCATCAGCTTGAACGACAAAGGGCTTGTCCATCTCCGGATGCTTCAGAACTGGCTCCTCGGCAAAAAGTCGTTTCAACTTTTCAAAAGCAGCTTGACACTCCATGGTCCAATTCAACGGCTTGCTAGGTTTAGGTTTCGGCCCACCTTTGGACTTCAACAAATTAGTGATGGGAAGTGCAATTTTGGCAAAAGAAGGGATGAACTGACGATAGAAATTGGCAAAACCTAAAAATTTCTGTAATTGTCTACGTGTACGGGGCGCCTCCCACTCAGTGACCGCCTTGACCTTAGCAGGGTCCATCTCCACACCTGCAGGGGAGATACGATACCCAAGGTAGTCTATCTTCTCCTGGTGAAATTCACATTTGGATAACTTGGCATAAAGTTCCGCGGCTCGGAGTTTCTTTAGGACAGTGCGGACCAACTTGACGTGTTCTTCATATGTTTGTGTGTAAATAAGGATATCATCTAAATATACGATAACGCCTTTGTAAAGGTGGTCATGCAAAATCTCATTAATTAATTGCATGAAAACTGCAGGCGCCCCCTGCAGGCCAAAGGGCATTACACGGAACTGGAAGCAACCCAGGGGGCAGTTGAAAGCAGTCTTCCACTCCTCCTCCTCCTTTATTCGGACCCTATAGTATGCCTCCCGTAAGTCCAGTTTAGTAAAAATGCGACCTTTTCCCAGTTGGGCCAGCATGTCCTTCATCAGAGGCAAAGGGTAGAGATTATGAGAAGAGATTCAATTAAGGTCCTTAAAGTTAACACACAAACAAAGAGAGCCATCTTTTTTCTCCCTGAATAGTACAGGGGCTGCTACCTTGGGTCTGGCAGGTTCAATGAAACCCCTTTGCAAGTTCTTGTCAATAAACTTCCTCATTTCCTCCATCTCTCTGGGTGACATAGAATATATTTGGGGTTTTGGAAGCGGCACTCCAGGCAAAATTTCGATGGAGCAATCAGTGGGTCTTTGGGGTGGAAGTTTATCTGAAGATTTTTCACTAAAAAACCCCTTTAGGTCCCAATACTCTTTCGGAATCTTTTCTTCCCCCTCAATTCTTTCCTGGCCCCTGGTGGCCAATGCGGGGCTGGAGCCAGCAGGCTCAGGGGTGTCGGCATCCCCGTCTGGGACTGTGCTGGTCCGAATACGCAGCCACCCCTCTCTCCAGTTAATGCGAGGGTTCCATTTACGAAGCCAGGGGAGTCCCAAAATAAGGGGTCTGTCCATCCCAGGTGCCACAATAAAAGAGATCAATTCTACATGGGTGCCCATTTTCATCTCAAGAGATTCAGTGTAGAAATGGGCTGGCCCCCCTGCAATGGATCCATCGATTTGGCAAAAAACAATAGGGGTTTTCAAAGTCATCAATTTCAAGCCCAGTTTCTCAACCATTGCTGGATTAATCATACATCTAGAACAGCCCAAATCGAGGAGAGCAGAAAACCACTCTGCCTCCCCAGCAGGTGGCACCCTTAACTCAATTGGGATCAACATGGGGCCTTTATTTGAACTAGTCGTTCAAATAAAGAGTCAGGAACAACTAGCACATATTTGAATGAGGTGAGCCATCGTCATCGGAGTCATCAGAGGAGCTGGTGGTCACGTCCGCTTCCTCCTCCACCTCCGGCTGGAAATGCTGGGGGGTATTTTCAGCAGCGAACGCAGCCTCCTTTTTCTTCCCCGGGGCCATTGCTTGCCTTCCCTTTCCTCTTGGCAGGGGGTAGGGCAGTTGGAGGAAGTTTAATGCGGCAATCCATGGCTCGATGGCCTCCTTTCCTACAACGGAGGCACATGAAAGGCTGGGCCTTGCTGGCGCAGTTTCCCTTCCCTTCACCCCTGATGCGGAATGGGGCCCTTTGAGCTGGGGGGGATCTCTCTGCTTTTTCCTCTTTCACACATTGAAGTCTAATCAAGTCTAGCTCAACATCTGCTGTATTTTCATAGCAAGCAACAACTCGCTTAGGAAGGTGTCTGCTAACGCATTGTTGGTAAATGTCCTCATTTAATCCCAATGCAAACTGATCCAGGAGCGCCTCTCCAGAGCAACCCCTCATATACGATGAAAGCTGTTGAAACTCCTGAACATATTCAGCCACTGGCTTGTTTCCCTGTTTTAGGGCCATAAAATTCACCTTCCCTCATTTCTCAATCAGCGGGTCATCGAACCTCCTCTTAAGTGCAGCCATAAAGTCATCAAAATTCCTCAGGAGAGGGGAATTACATTGGTGTAAGCTCACCATCCAAACGGCCACTTTTTCTTCCAAAGAAAGTGAAACTATTCGCACCTTCATCTCATCTGATTCTAAAACTGGGCCATATTTTTCCATGTAGTTGCAAATCTGAATGACGAAAAGACCCAACCTTTTCGTATCACCATTATATTTTACTGGTAAGGGAGGGACTTTTGCCATTCTGCATCTTCTGGGGGACCCCCCTACTCTGGCAGTAGCCCTGGCTGGGGGGAGGCTGTTTCTGGGTTTGCTTGCTCCCCTCGGCCTCTTCACCCTCCCTAAATTTATGCATGGAGTACCTTTGTTCAAATTCTTCCGTTTGCTCCATTTCCATCGCTCTCCCTCAGGTCTTTCGCTCGAACATAGCTTCTTCCCAGTCCGCTGGTTTTTTCTTTTGGTTTCTTCCGGTAACTCCTGCATCCAAATTCTCAGAATCCTCTTTTTGCACCACACCCAAAGTCCATTGGGGCCGAACCGCAGGCTCCTCTACCCTTAGGCCAGATAGCCTTTCAGGTAAAGTTGGTTCTGCAGTTTCTCTTTCAATCTCCTCATCATCGCTCGCTTGCATTGACATTCTCTCTCTTCCTTCTTTTGAGTACACTCCCCATGGTAGGTTGAAAACTCCTGGTGGGGTGTGAGTGAGTCTTCGCTTACTGTCAGCACTCCTCCATTAGACAATTAGGAAAGGAAACCCATGAGACTCCATTGATAGAAATCAAGTGTACTTTTACTAATTATAAATGATCAGAAGCGTAGCAAAGTGAAGACTGATTATTTAGGCGCGAAAGCAAATGATATATAGAATAATCCATTCCCCACCCCTTGGCATCCCAATTACAGTCCAATCATAATTCTCCCAAGTGTCAGGTGTGAGATAACTTCGAAAGGCATCACCAAGATGGAATGTCGGTGCCGTTGGCCTTGGCAGGAAACCTCCTCCGCATGCACAGTAAGACAGGCAGCAGAACTCCAGAATCATCCTCCAGCACAATTAGTAATCCCCTCCCAAATACCCTGCCCCCCCTCCCCGTTTCAATGGCAGCCGAAGCAGCAGCAAAGCAGAGGCTGACACTGTTGCTGCTACTGTGCCATCAAGTTGATTTAGACTCTTAAGGATCAAATAAGGTTTTTTCCCATCTATCTGTCCCTATGATAGACTTTTGGGTCTTCCAACAGTGCATTCATTGCTCCTGTAATTGAGTCCATCCACTTTGAGGCTGGCTAATCTGTTCTCTTTCCTTCTACACTTCCTATCATCAGAGTGTTTCCCAGAGAGCTGGGTCTTTGCATAAGACTTGAACTATCTGAGCCAGGATAATTTGAGCCTGCTCACATGTGTCTCAAGTGAGAACTTTATGTTAAGTAGTTTGTGGTCCATTTGTTTGTTTTCTTGGCTATTCTTAGAAGACTTCCCCAACATCAATAGCTCAATACTCTTCCTATCCTGCTTCTTCAAAATCCAATTTTCACAGGGAATGTCATTGCTTGCACTATTCTGATCTTTGTAGGTGCAGATACACTCCATTGGGACTAGCTAAGCTTTATTTTACTGACTGCCAATTCCGCAATCCTTCCTAATATTAATACCAATCTAATCTAGTAGCTAGGATACTTATGAAGTTGAAGATGATGATAACATTATGTTTGTTATTTGATTTTTATGCTGCTGCTAACAATAACAATACTGAATTGGCAAGTTCCAGTAAATTGAATCTATGTCTAAAAATGCAAAGCATGAGTTGATTGAAACAATATTGCCAAAAAGGGAAGCTTGAAGCAGACTGAGGGATATCTTCATAATTTTTAAATTGAGTTGTCGTTATTAAGCCAGGTACAAATGAAGCAATAATGTTTGGCAATCTGTTTTCTCTGAACGATGCGTTGATGATTCCTAATGTCATTGCGTGCAGCCGATTTTGATTGCCTTTCATTCACACAGTTTAAATGATATGCCTTGGAACATCTGTTTGGAGAAACGGATTGAAAATAAACAGAGCGATAACTATCTTCTGAGGTTTCTTTCACTGCACTTGAAATGAATGCAGATGGGCATTTTTTTAAAAATGCCAGAGATGAATAGAATAATTGAGATAAACCATGTTGGTATAGGAGTGGGACAGAGGATCTTAGGCATAGCTGCTGGATTTAAAAGCAAACTGATAGCACTTACTTCATTGCATTTTGATGTTTCCCATTTCTGTTAAAAGACCTCTTGAGTAGAATGCAGATAAATTTAATACCTAAACAACCTCAGAGACTCTCTGATACTGTGGTAGTCAGCCAAATTTCCCCAATAGCTTTTATTTCCCCCCAAAACAAACATGTCAAAAATTAAGGAAACCTGACCTTTTTTAACTTGTAAAATTTTTCCCACATATATGGAAAGTAATTTCACCAGTAATAGCTGCCAAGGCTGGTATAGCATCAAGTATTTCTTATTAGTGATTACTGGCTTTAGGTCTTGGTTGGAGTTGAGTATGGGGAAGGGTTGTAGTAAGAGGAAAGAGCCAAAAAAAACCCTTGTCTGAATGAACTCTGTTTCAGTCATTTCTGGATTCAGGCAATAGTATAGATGTACATGATAGATGCACATGAATGTAGTTGTGATTGACAGGATTTATATTCAGAATGGAAATGTCCCCAGATCAGCATCTGTTCTGTAGGCAGCCTGCACAATCTTGAGAGTGGGCTACAAATGCCAAGATGGGCAACTGGCCACTTCCCATGGATTTCAGAAACTTCTGCTTTGACTGATGAATATATTTGCAGCAGAATAAGAGGTAGGATTTCTACTCTATTTTTTATGAAAAGATATCTAGGTTTTTTTTCACCAAATAATTTGCCTTTAAAATAAGAGATGCTCTGAATTTCTTGTAGAGAGAATTTTTGCTTGAGCTTGATCTTCTTTTCCTTTATTATAGGCAGGGTCAAGTGAAACATCAGGATAGCCTTCTTTTTCCACAAATACAGCCATTTCCTCCTGATATATTTTTTAAAAAATCTCCTCCAAGACAAAAGAGATTCAGCCTGTAATGGCACTCCTCTCTGCACTTTTATTTTTACAGCTTCTCGAGTCAGTCACTTACTAGAGAAGTTCTCAGCCCTCCTTTCACATTAGTATCTCTTGAAGTCGAAAAGCACAATTGGTGCCAAAGGACTCTCTGTTTCTACAGATCCCAGAAATAACTACAAGGCCACTTGTAACTGTTTGTTCTGTGGATGAAGTGATCTGTAGTAATGTTCCTGTCAGGAACGTGCCAAGAAAGGGGGCTTTATGTCAAATAGGTAACCCACAAAGTTCTTGCATATAAATCTCCCTCTTTCTCATTCCCTCCCTCCCTCTCTCCCTCCCTCCCCCCCCCCCCGTTGTCTCTCTCTTTCTCACATACACATCAGTATTTCTTAATAGCTTTTTTGACTTTGATTTTGATCAAATATAGCCAAAAGATTCCTAAGAGCCATTTGGTACAGTGATTCAAAAACTGACTCTGAGTCCCATTCCACCCCTCAATTCTATCTAGATTGAATGGCTCTGGATTACTTGGTGATTTTTATTCTTTCATCTTAGATAGGATTGTACTTCCCTATTGAAGAGTAGTGCACAATCTGGGGGTCTTCACAGCTTCTGCTCAAAGAGTAGGTGGCAGCAGTGGCCAAGAAGGTATTTGCATGGCTTCATCTTGTGTGCCAGTTGTGTCATTTCCTGGGAATGGGAAGCCCTTCAGGCAGTCACTCATGCTCTAGTCACTTCACAGCTGAACTATTTCAATGCCCTCTACACGGAGTCGCCCTTGAAGATCACTTGGAAGCTTCAATGGTCTGGAATGTAGTGATACAGGTAATGGTGGGCATGCCTCAGTATGTCCATGCTGTGTCTCTGTTTTGCCAGCTGCATCTGGTGCAATTATGCATCCAAGTGTAATTCAAGGTGCTTGTTATGACCTATAAACCTCTACGTGACATGGGATCAAGCAATCTGAGGGGCTGCCAATCTCCCATGTTTTCTGCCAGTATGAGCTGTCAGCATTGTCATGCTCTGAATCACTTTGATTAAACAATGGCATTCATTGGGCCCCAGGAAACATAACTTCTCTATTGTGGCATCTGCCTTCTGTAATAATGTCTCCCTGGGACTGTATGATTGGGGGAGAAGAGAAGATGGAACCACCAGCATTGGCTATGTAGCTCAGAAAAAAAGCATTCTTCCCCCATCAAAGGCTTTCCACACAGCTTCAGTGTTTCCTCTGTGAAGAGAGACAGCTGGAGATGTCACCATTATTATTTTTTATCTAAGCACAGACAGCATAATTGAAGCCAATTGTCAGGTGCTCCTTCATTTAATAATCAAGAAAGAAACCACTCAACTCCATGCTTTAGAATTAAGTGTACTTTTACTAATTACAAACGATGAGTAGCAAAGCAAAGCTGAGTCTGAATAAAAAGGCGCGAAAGCAATAGATATCATGTATAATTCAATCCCCTCCCCTTGGCACCCCATTTCATAGTCCAATAATAATTCACCCAACCGTCAGGTGGGAGATGTCTTCAAAAAGCATCATCAGGCTGGAATGCTGGACAGTTGGCCTTGGCGGGAAACTCCCTTCTTCCACATGCGCAGATAGATGGTCAGGACAGCTCCTAATAACAATCCTCTAGTACATAATGATTCCCCTCCCAAATACCATGCCCCCCTCTCTGTTTCAATGGCAGCCGAAAAGCAGAAGCGAAGCAGAGGCTGACACCACCAAAGCATTAACTTTTACAAAAAGAAGCAGTCCTGGGAAAAATTGTCAGTATTATTCATTTTTTTTAAAAAAAATGTTTATTACAAATTTTAACAACAATAGTAAAAAGCAAATGCAGTTAAACCCAGAAATAAGGTTAAACTAAAGAAACAAGCATCATTAGGTATACAGGAAAAAAGAAAAGAAAAAGAAATGCAAAGAAGTAGCTTATGATCTTTATCATAAGTACAAACCGAATAATTTACTACCCCCATAATATTAAATGCAAGTATCTCTTATTAACCATATCTTACCCACATGTAGATCCATAAATCATTAACATTTAACTGGTAGTGTCAGCAAAATATTTTTATAATCTCTAATGTCCTTAGAAAGAAATAATTTCTGAAAGTGATTAGAAAGGAAATGAGAAAGCTCAGTGTCCTTTAAAAGGCTTGGTTAAAATTGTGATTGCTCCCTTCGACTCATAGCCTAAAACCAATGTGGAAAACCAATGTCCTATAATCTCACTAGATGTAGCATCTACAGTACAAATGGGTAATCTCCCATCCTCTCCTTATCCAGAGAGGTTTCGTGGGACCAGTCTACTAGACAATCCTTTGATCTTAGCTGCAGAAGTCATTTCTACTCATTCAGAAACATTTTAATTTACCATTACTCACCCAGAAGATCAGAGTGAAAAATTGTCAATATTTTTTTTCAGAATGATTTTTATCTGTGCAGGAACCAAAAAAGGGAAAAAAGTAACCCACGCTCCAATGAATAAGCAGTTTTTAATATTAGTCGTTGCTTTTTCTGCATACCTCTCTCGGTTTGTAGACACCTACAGGGACTTTAGCCCAAAGCAGGAAATGAACCATGCGATTCCAGTGCCATAGGTTACAAAAAAGGTAACTTTTAAACTTTCTTATTTCTCCTATACCTTTAGTTTTCTGTCTTAGAAAATTCGTTGCACTCAATTTGTTAAAAAAAATTGTAATTCTGCTGAATTGATAATTATTTTCTTATGGCTGGAGAAGCTGTAAGGCACATTCCACACAGAACTGAAGCAGTGGTGGGTTTCAAAAATTGTTCGAACCTACTCTGTGGGTGTGGCCTCCTTTGTGGGAGTGGTTTGCCACCCATGTGACCCGATGGGAGTGGCTTTCCGCCCATGTGACCGGATATGAAGTTGCCGACGACACTTGTCAGAACCACCTTAAATTACCTCGCACACAGCACTGGCATGCATAAGAATAGGATGTAAACTTGTTTTTTAAAAGGCATCTTTGGTTTGCGTTAAAACAACTTCAACACACGCAATGTTCTGATTGCACCACAAACGCAGTAGTCATCCTTACCTTTCACAGAGGCACTGAGTTTTATAAATATGAGCATGACAGTGTAGAATAATCATATCCAAGGACCAGTGGTGGGTTTCAAAAAAGTTTGGAACCTCTTCTGTAGGTGTGGCCTGCTTTCTGGGCCCACTGGTGGAACCTCTTCTAACCGGTTCGGTAGATTTGACGAACCGGTTCTACCGAATAGGTGCGAACTGGTAGGAACCCACCTCTGAACTGAAGTTACCTACAATTCCTTACAATGTTTAATGATTTTCCATGCAGGAGAAAAAAAATTATCTCAGAACATACCAGATACCCATAAAAAACAATATTTGGAACAGTTATTTTGGTTTTCTCAGAGGGGTTTTCTAGCTATCTTATCAAGGCTGAAAGGATTCCAGGATTGAACTTGGAAACTTCTGACACTATACTATATCACAGGTGAGGGATTCCTCCAGAAACAAAAAAAAAGTAATATTTTATGTAAACTGTTACCAAGTAACATGGTTTTCCCACAGTTGGAGACCTATGGTATAGCACTTAGGGTGGCAATAATAATTAAAAATGAATTAATTTTCCCTCATGGTTACATTCTAGTGATACTCCTGAGTTTTTTGGAGTTCAGGGAATGGAAGATCCTTCAATGTGGCCATCTCTCTTGTTGCTTGGATACTGCACTGATTCACTTTCATAGATGTTTGAAAACAGAGGCTGACAAGTCAAAGATTGGCTCAATACTAAGGTGGAAATTTCAAAAGCCCTGCCAGCACTGTGCAGATTAAACCAAGTGCAAGAACAAAGATTTAAAAAGTGGCAGGAGGTGTCATTTGGAAATAGACACTTTTTCAGGGGTGTGAGGAAAATGTTGCACTATTACTTCTGAGAACAAGGTGACAGATCTGAGAAGCACAGACAAACTCAAAAAAGGACAGGAGGAGAGAGACGGTGAAAGCGAACACTGGTTGTGCACGGCTTCAGAACAAAGGGAGTCTATTTCTTCTCTTGTTGTGCGTTTTGCAGCATGTAAGCTAGCATCAGTCGGCCTATTAGCAGCCCCATTTTCCATGGAAAATTAGTGTGAAAGCTGCCAGACTGACTATGATCTTGGAAAGTGGAAAGTGAAAATAATGAACCCAAACGAGATGTTTCAGGTATGGGGAAATATGGATTCTACAATACATTTCATGCATTACAGAGAAGAGGGTGAACAAAAACCAGAGAAGAGAGTGAACAAAAACCTGAAGGGCTATCAGCTAATACAACACACTGGACTTACCGGTATACTTTGTGCTAAGTCATAATCATGGTTATTGATTAAGCCACAATTGATGGGGTTAATTAAACCACAAACTAACTCACAAACCACAGCATTTGCTTGTAACATTGCACTAAGTCAAAAACAAATATTACATGAAGGCTGGCTGGCTTTTACTTTCGCTTTTAAGATATTTTTTCTGCATGTAAATAATACTTATTTCCAGTCTTTTCATCATTCAGAATCCAAGACTTTATGTAGAAATGACTGAATGAAATTAAGGGAATAAATTATTATTAGGAAATCAATGGAAGAAATTAATTTCTATCTTTTTCCTCCACATAATGAGGGTTGGGGAGTCATGGGTACTGAATACTGAGGACAGAGAGAAGAGGATGGGAAAGTTTTTTTGATGGACATCCTTAGTAATAAAGATATTCTCCATGGATATGGGACCACATACCGTTGTTTTTTAAGAGTATGTTCCATGCTAAGCAAACAAACTGCCAATACTGTATTGATAGTTTTACACACTGACATTTGTGTTCCAAGAAGAAGATCCATTTCTAAATTCCCTTTCCCTGAAATTCATAATAAGACCTACATGATACATCATGGCAGTCATAATAGATGTGTTAACTGAAATCTTACCAACTACTAGACTGTAAACTGTCCCTGATTTCTTCAGGTTGCATTCAATCTTAAATATACAGATTGGATCCAGCCTGTAATAGTCTTTACTTGCTTGAAAATATCCAGTCACTCTCTGCCTGCCATTTTCAATGCTATCCTGCAAGACATTATCTACTCTACTGGAAAGGAGACAGTGTTGGGTTTCAATTTTTTTTAGAACCTATTCTGTAGGTGTTGCCTGTTTTGTGGGAGTGGCTTGGTCATCGTGTGACCAGGTGGGAGTGGCTTGGCAGTCATGTGACCAGGTGGGAGTGGCCAACTTGGAAAATGTGGTGAAACTCACTTAACGATGCTCTTGCTTAGCAACCAAAATTTTGGCCTCAATTGTTGTCATACGTTTCCTTCCTTCCTTCCTTCCTTCCTTCCTTCCCTTTATTTCTTTCTTTCTCTTTCCTTCTTTCTTTCTCTTGCTTTCTCTCTCTTTCTCTTTCTATCTTTGTCTCTTTCTCTTTTTTCTCTCATTCTACCTCCTCCCTCCCTCCCTCCCTCCCTCCCTCTCTCTCTCTCTCTCTCTCTTTCTAAATCACTCTATGGTTTGATGAAAGCAGTCACAAGTTTAGGGTGAATTAAGTCTTTCTCCAAAACTTAAGCCAGGATTCCAACAAAAACCTCTAGGTCAGCATCAAACTCAGGTTTTGACTTTTATCCAGAGTCCACCCCACCAGTTTCAAAAGTTCGGAACAGACCAGGTCTTTCCAGCCGTCTCTCAACAGAGGGGGAGGAATAAGACACCACCTATGTCTAGTCTACAATGCATCCCTTGTAGCAGTTCCAAGAAGATTCCACAATTTGATCTAGGAGATCCTGAGGACATAGATCAACCCCCAATGGCTTCAACAGCTCTCAGAGAGAGAGAGAGTGAACAACCAGATAACTGCAAAAAAATAATAATACAATCCTTCCATTCCCCTCCCGTCCTCCCCCCCAAAATCTTTCCCCCACTATTCAGCCTCAACCAGTATCTCTCCTTCCTCCCCACCTCACTCACTCACACACACACACACACCGCCATCACAACTGATGAAGCTTCTTGGATGAGAAGTGAAACATTTTGTTCTTCTTCTTCCTCAAGGAAAAAACAATCCAGTTGCCTTTTGGAAAAAGCACCTTTGAGACATAAAGGTTCCCCTCACGTATGTGCTAGTCATTCCTGCCTCATTCTTTTCTCCTAAAAGGGTCCTGGACTGGGCAAACACAACTGGATGGGAAAGACCACCTGATGTAAGGATGTTTAAGGGGAAAAAGGGCCGAACTGGCAGTGCCAGAGGTAGAGATGGCTGGGAAAGGGAGCACTGGAGAGGAGCTGTCACAGGGCGAAGAGCTTCCCGCTACAGGCACAGTCTACCTGCAGCCGTGAATGCCTGCAAGCAGCAGCTTCAGGCACCTGCTCATGGCTGACAGTTCCGTTTGGGAGCGGAGGTGGTGGCAGCGGCAGAGGGTGCAGCGTGGGATGCGCCGGAGCCCAGGCACTTTCGGGAGCTTCGCAGGACCAGGAACTGGCTGGAAAACAAGCTGGCCACTGCTTCTGAGTGTTGCATCTTTGCTCCGCAAGTGGCAGATGTGCCTGTTGTGAGGCCATCCCATGCTCCAGCCTGGCCGGGAAGATAGGCACCCTTCACACCTGCCAAGACCCCTCAAGATGTGCCCCCTCAGTCGCTCCAGCGGCCAGTCAGGCCAGAGCAACCCTCCGCCTGCCTGCCCACCCATCGAGTGGTGGCTGGGTGGGCACCGGGCAAGCCCTGCTACCCCGGCCTAGTGGCGCCCGTGCCCACCGCTCACCTTGAAGACAACATCATGGAACTCATTGGCTACCCCATCCTGCGCCGCGCCCATGCCCCTGCCCAGCCTGCCTGCTGAGGAGGAGGCGTTGCTGGGTGGTGGGCAGGGTGGAGCAGGGCGTGGCGCTGCCGCCCTTGCCCTTGAGGCTCTTCTTGCGGAACATGCTGGCTGGTGCTGCCCCCGGTCGCTGGCTCCTCTCTGCGCAGCCCAGCTCTCAGCACTGCCAGCATCCTGTCCTCAGCAGCGCGGTCCATCCCCGCCCCCCAAAAAAGACCGAGCATGCAGCAACTTGCACAGTAAAGGCAATTAAGAACTTCTCAAACTCTCGAGAAGATTTTATTTATTGTGCAAAGGCTTGCTTTAAGGCTGCAGGCTCTGAGGCTGCAGGGACCCAGGGATTTGGGGGGGGGATGCTGCCCAACTGCCCCCTCCCAAAGCAATCTCACAGGTTTTCAAGACCATTTGGAGAGGCGGTTTGTTTTAAAGAAAACCCCCCAAAAGCCGTAAGATCTGGAGAGATGGGCGGTTGGTCTTTTTGGGGGGCAATCCCCAGAACCAGGCTGTCCAGTACCCTGAAGAGGTCCGTGTGGGGCTCTGGCGGCTGCAAAGCATGGCATGAGGGGCAGAAGGGCAAAAGTCCCCAACCCAGCGGGGCAATGTAGCTGCAGCAGTAGCAGCACGGCTTCTTGAAGCAGCACGCCGCCCTGATCAACCTACCTTATGGCACCCTCTGCAGCCCGCTCTGCGTGGAGTCGAGTTAGCGGCAAGCAGCACTCACTAGGGTTTCCCCCTTCCTCCACCCAGTTCTCCACCTCCTCCTTTGCTTCGGCTCCCCGCTGGATTCAGGGGCTTCTGCCCCTCGTGCCACACTTTGCAAGCATGGTGCAGACAGGTGGGAAGAGAGATAGAGAGAGAGATCAAGTGGCGACCAGGGGGCGGGGGGATCAAGCAGGGGGGCAGGCCAGGGGAGGGAGCATTCCAGTATGGGGCCTCTGGAACAATGGGTATGGGAAGGCATGCTAAATTTCACCATCCGGTACGACTGTACCGGTCCGTACTGGTTGAAACCCACCCCTGAAAGGGGGAAACTGAGGTTGAAGGAGAGAAAATAGGTTATGTTTAATTGAATGAATGTATGGCTGAGGCCAGATTCTAATCTAGGGTGTTTCAGTTCTAGCTCAATCCCTATAGCTGTCTTGGATGCACTGTATCTGTGGAGCAATGTCACATATAGGAAAACATTATTGTAATAACAGATATTGAGGAATATGATTGTGATGGTATTCAATTGCACAGTTTGTTTAAGAATGGCCATCACCTGCAACAAGAATAGATAGGTAGGTAGGTAGGTAGGTAGGTAGGTAGGTAGGAAGGTAGGAAGGAAGGAAGGAAGGAAGGAAGGAAGGAAGGAAAGAGGCAGGCAGGCAGGCAGGCAAGAAGGCAGATAATAGTGTTACTGTGGGTATGATTGAATCTATAGATTGAAACATATACCTTAGAAGCTTTAGACATATCAGTATAATTTTAAAAAATAACCAGGTACTATTTCCTTTTCCAAAGTAATAAACTTTTGCTTCTTCCAGTCCCTGACAAGCATATCTGCAGAAGACAAGTGCATCCTTTAAGATGTACATTAGGAGCCCACTGTAAGTGGTTTAGTTTTGCAGACTCAAAAGACAGGTTGTTAATAGCAGCAGCAGGAAGAAGAAGCTCCAATAGAATTGAAAGAGAATGCAGATACATTTTTAAAAAAAGCAGATTTAGCCATGCTTCTCATTGCTATTCTAGCTGTCTTTGAAATGTACAACAGATCTGTTGGTTTTTGGATCACATTCAAGTGAATAATTTACTGTGGTTATTAATCTTTAATAATTTCACATTATGCCTTGTGCCTTCAGCCTGCATTTGTACAATTGTTTTCAACAGTGGCTTCTACAGTATTTGCTAAATGAATTCCTGCTGTCAGTATTTTGGCTGCCTGCATTTCTAGGAAATAGCTGCTGAACTTCCCATCAGCCTATGTTGTTGTAGGATACCAGCTGAGCCAAGAAATTAATCTATTCTAATTATTAAGTATTAATTAATCTAAATACACCAGCATTTCACTCTCTTGCAGCCTACAATGGAACATACTTATAAGTTAGTGATACCCTTGCCCCTTACAAGATTAATGCTGAGAGTTGTTTTATGGTTTCTTAGCTCTCCCTCCTCTTATTTTGCATTTGATTTGAAGGTGCTCACTGCATAATACAATCAGTTTAGCTTTACCAAAGCATGGCATATTTTAATCATGAACCATACATACTGAACTTTCAATTGTGTTAGTGTCTTACAATCTTCTGTCCTTTATCCTACATCAGGGATGTGGGTGTCCCCCCCTGCCAATGTAATTTATAATTAGACAGAAGGGGGAATTATGAAAAAAATAAACATGTCAACCTATTAATTTAATAGTAATTAATTCTGAACAAATTTGGCTGTGACATCTCCAGTCTGCCACTCAAAAACCAACCATAGTCTTCAACCAGAACAAACAAACAAACAGAAAACCAACAATGTGCATTCTGGTTTCATGGGATTTTGCAAGTAAGAGAAGGCAGATGCTTAAAAAGAGCATGCACAGAATAAGATTAAGGTTGTGTGATGCTTATTTATCCTACTGGGAGAAAGTGCTGTGCAATAAAGCAGATTTTCAGTTTCCCTGCTGTAATAGATCCATTCCTGATGGGTGTTTAGGGAAAGAATTGCAGCACTCTGGTAGAGCACATGGTGTTGCAGGCAGATGGGCTTAGAGGAAGTTCTTAGATCTTTTTTTAATAAAGATTTATTAATTTTCTACTGGGTTATTTTGTTTGCTTAACAATACAAATTCTTAGATCTTCTATCATCCTTTTCTTCATTATCAGCTGACATAGAAGTGGCATTCAGTATAGTTCAAGATGCA
Source organism: Thamnophis elegans (assembly GCF_009769535.1). Taxonomy (NCBI): domain Eukaryota; kingdom Metazoa; phylum Chordata; class Lepidosauria; order Squamata; family Natricidae; genus Thamnophis; species Thamnophis elegans. The sequence goes on along the minus strand of NC_045544.1, from coordinate 31,566,583 downwards.
AATTCTGTGGATTGTAGAGCCTGCCCAGAATAGATGGGGTTAAAAACATTGCCTCTTGTCTTTCTCCTCCCCATCCCAATTTCTTTGGGAGTTGAACGTCTGCAAAGTATTGAGTGTTAGAAGTTGCTTGTTTCTTTTATTGGCAATACTGGGCTAAATGTATAAATTGACTGATCCGATCAAAAATAATTTCCTTTGTGACTAAAACATTGCCCAATAATAATCTGCATTTGCCCTTGATCTAAAAGTTTCAGAAATAACTTTGTCATTGCAATTACAGCTACAAAGATCTCTGGATTGAAAAATATGAAGGCCAGACTTTCACTAGTCCCAGAGAACACCCATATTTATCCTTAGCAGTTTAAACACATGTTGAGGCAAAGGCTGGACATTTGTAGGATGGAACCTAAAGGTAGGAATCTTAATGTTGCCACTGCCCTCTCCGTCCCAGGAGGGAGGGCAGCCAGGAGTTCTCTGGGAGTAACCAAAGCAAGTTGTCCTGCCTCCCTCCTGTAGTATTTATATTGTCAAGTCCATATTTCCAAGGGATAGAAATGTTATGGTCCAACATCCTCTTTTTAACACTGGTTTTGAAACAAATGACAAACTCACATTTCAGTGATTTTGTTGTTGTTAGTTGCGAAGTCGTTTCTGACCCATCATGGCCCCATGGGCAACACTCCTCCAGGCCTTCATGTCCTCTACCATCCCCCAGAGCCCATTTAAGCTTACGCTGACTGCTTCAATGACTCCATCCAGCCACCTCATTCTCTCTCGTCTCTTCTTCTTTTGCCCTCAATCTTTCCCAGCATTAGGCTCTTCTCCAGTGAGTCCTTCCTTCTCATTAGGTGGCCAAAGTATTTGAGTTTCCTCTTCAGGATCTCCAGAGATTTACTTGGCAGTAAATTGAAGGCTGCTGCTGCTGCTGATCTTGATGCTGATGAGGATGATAGCTGACTATTGTAGTTCTACTGCTGACACATTTTAAGCTGTGAAATCTGAGAACAATGCTATATTTTAAAAATCAAATGGATTAAACATAGGAAAGGGAAAAGTTCCTTTTAATTTTAGATGGCCAAATGCCCAAAACAATTACAAGTGGGTAAAATAAGGACTAGGTTGCTGCCAAAAAAAAATCACAATCAGTGGCTTAATCATTAATCTGCGATAAAATGCTACAGGGATCCTGGGCATAGATCCACCATGAGCAGAAGGACCCAAAGTTTATGATGGAACAAAGTATACAAGAACCGAGTTTACATTTCACAAGTTCAGCAAACTTCATTAGAACAGTTATGAGAGGCAATTACCAGACACAACGAAGCAAACCCAGCTCCAGGAAAAGAAAGCATCAAACATGACAGTGCATTCTAGTTATGGATTTCTGATACTCTGATTTAGTGGTTACCTAGATAAATTCTCCTTGTATCAGATTTCCTAGAAAAAGACCTAGTGGTCCATGAAGTCTGCCCTTTGAGGTTTTTTCTTGTTGTTTTTATTTTATTTTTAGTTTGTTTATTATTTTTAATTACTATTATTTATTTATTTTTAATTTTTCTTGGATGATGAGCATGTGATTATCCCAAGCATGTTTAAACTCAGTTACTGATGGTTGACCCATTACCTCTGCTGGAAGTTGGTTCCAGGTTTCCACTACTCCTTTCTGGGAAATAATATTTTCTACTTCCACTTTTCATCTGGAGTCTTAGGGGCAGTGGTAAAATTCATCAGGTTCTAACAGGTTCTGGAGAACTGGTAGTGGATATTTTGAGTAGTTTGGAGAACCGGCAAATACCACCTCTGGCTGGCCCCAGAGTGGGGTGGAAATGGAGATTTTGCAGTATCCTTCCCCTGGAGTGGGGAGGGATTGGGGAATGTGCAGTATCCTTCCCCTGGAGTGGGGAGGGAATGGAGAATTTGCAGTATCCTTCCCCTGGAGTGAGGTGGGAATGGAGATTTTGCAGTATCCTTCCCCTGGAGTGAGGTGGAAATGGAGATTTTGCAGTAGCCTTCCCCTGGAGTGGGGAGGGAATGGAGAATTTGCAGTATCCTTCCCGCGGAGTGAGGTGGAAATTGAGATTTTGCAGTATCCTTCCCCTGGAGTGAGGAGGGAATGGAGAATTTGCAGTATCCTTTCCCTGGAGTGAGGTAAGAATGGAGAATTTGCAGTATCCTTCTCCTGGAGTGGGGAGGGAATGGGGAATTTGCAGTATCCTTTCCCTGGAGTGAGGAAGGAATGGGGAATTTGCAGTATCCTTCCCCTGCCATGCCGACCAAGCCATGCCCACAGAACTGGTAATAAAAAAACATTGAATTTCACCACTGCTTAGGAGCAATTTAACTTTTCTCCCTTTTCCTCTTGGATCCCAATTCAGGACTCACACCCTTATTTCCATCTTTCAGAGAAACCAGCACAGGTCTTTACTACAGATCCAGGCAGTTTACACTCTTGTCGACCTGTATACTGCAATCTGCCTTCCAAGCATTATCCCCACAAGGTCAGTGCACCATGGGTCTTTAGTCAACCTTTATAGTGATCTTCTGCCTGTCGAGGCTGCTCCGCTTCCTTGCTTGAATACAGCAGATTCTGCAGGGAATGAGTGCTAGCCATTCACCACAATCTGAGAACAGGATAGACTTGAAACTGTAAACAAAACCTCAGAGAATCTCTGTGGAGTAAAGGCATTTGTAAGTCTTGTGGAAAAGGCAAGGACCAAAGCCAAAGACCAATTAATTGACTTTCTTGGAAGGAAGATTTCATTCCAGGATAAATCTCATTTCTCAAATGTTGCTTCTGGAGGGACTAATGGAACTGCTGGGACAGATATGAAATTTCAGCGGTTATATAAAAATGACATGTCGCTGCTGGCTGGCAATTTATTCTTCTTGTTGATCTCCTCAAGCTTGACTTTTGAATTAGTTTTGGACAATTGTTAGAGCCTGTCTGCTGCTACAACTTGCTCAGCTCTTTCAATCAGCAAGTGAAGCTTTCCGGACTGGTTCCTGGACAGCGTCTTGCTCTTAGGGTTGGACAGAATCCAGGAGAAAAATGGAGCACTGGGTTTTTAAAAATGTCACATTATGGATCTGTCAAGGAAAAGGTGTCCACCAGAATACTCAGGATTTAATTGGGTTGCATTTCATGTTTCTTGCCTTAGATGGAGCAGACTGCTGGTATTTAGCTCATGGACAGAAAACAAATTTTTGGCTGGATGAACTTTGTTAGTTTTGGAAGGCCTAAGAGCCTCTGACAGTAATATCAACAGTCTTGTCCTCTTGTAGGGGGCTAATATTTGACTAGCAGGCTTTTTCCCAAAGGCAAAAATGGTACAGTAAGAGTACTGAAAGGATCATCTTTTGCATCAGTATTGATGCTGTGTATCTGAGGGCTCCCGAGGCCTCAGGTAAGATTTTTTTTTTCTTTACAACTTGCTGCATGTTTGTTTAATCTTCTATTCTGATAGAATAGTTGAAGAAACTCTTTTCATTTTATCTCAGTAGCAACTCTCTGAGGCAGGCTGGCTTGAGACAGGGCAAGTGACCTCAAGTCACCCAGTGAATTTCCAAGCAGCAGCCAACCAGCCAGACATGAATCTGCCTGAAGCCTGGGAGATACTGATGACTATTAAGGCTCTCTGCTATTTCAAATAGAGATGTTTCCAGCTCTATCTTGAGATTTATTTGTTAAATTTGTTTGCTGCCCATCTTGCCTTGGGGCGACTCTGGGCAGCTTACAACATTGAAAGCTATAAAAGCATAACACATAACTATTTCTAAAAATAAGAAAATGGCATTATAATCAGGAAAAGATTACAGTTGGAAGACGAGGAGCGAGAGAGCGGGATCCATCAACAGCCTCTAGTGTGACACTCTCCCACTGGGGCCCCAAGCTAGCTGGCAGAGCCAGGTCTTCAGGTCTTTGTGGAAGGTAAGATGGAAGGGAGTAGATCTCACTTTGGGGGTAAGATGTTCCAAAGGGGAGAAGCCACAGCAAAAAAAGGCTGTCTTCCTAAACCCTGCCAGCTGGAATTCCTTGGCTGAAAGGGTCCGTGACATGCCTTTTCTGTCAGCCCAAGTGGAGCGGGTCAGTCCCAGATGCCCCAGTTGAGACCTGGGGTGAAGTTTACATGTCTGAATTGTGCTCTATCACCGAGCGATTGCCTCTTTTTAACTGGAGCCCAAATTTCATATTGGTACGTATTCCTGTGAATTACACAGGCCAAGATTGGATTGGTCCTGAAACTCTGAAGAGGAACAATTGAGTGAAATTGATTTCGGTTGCTGTATTTTTCTAGTGATTGGACAAATAAATGAAAGGCAGACTTTGCAGCAGATTGCCTGTTCCAGGGTGTGAATTAGTGTTTCCATTGCCAGAAGAAGGTTAAAAAAAGATAGATATTTTTTTTGTATGCTCTGAAAAGATGTCTTGTTAAACAATTACTCATGCAACAGCCTTGCCAGCAGGGCAGCACAGGTAATGAAAAACTCACAGCAATGTGATCCTGCCAACATCTGCAGCCTCTTCCTTCCTTCATTTAAAAACCCAGGAAAACTTCCTAAAGGGTCCTGGTCCTACCAGAGTGTGGCCTCCATATGCCAAGCAGAGTGTTCTGCAGCCCTTGAGCCATTAGGCTGTCTTTCATATAAGGAGATGTCACAAAACCAGCAAAATTCTTCTCTGTAGCTGCTCCGACCCTCTGGAACGAACTCCCCGTGGAGATTCGTACCCTCACCACCCCCCAGGCCTTCCGCATAGCCCTTAAAACCTGGCTGTTCCGACAGGCCTGGGGCTAAAGATTCGCTGCCCCTATCTCGAATGGTATGATTGTTGTGCTTTTAACTATGTATAGTTTTGTGTTCTTGTTAAACTGTTTGTATCCCCCCTTCCCTTTTTGAGTTGTGAGCCGCCCTGAGTCCCCTTAGGGAAAAGGGCAGCATACAAATGAAATAAAACTCTAAACTCTAAACTCTAAAATAGTTTAGGAACACCTGGCCTTACTTATGAGTAAAAGCATCAATCCATCCACACAAGGATTGTAAAGTTCTTGGGACTGAAAGGTAAACAGGTGCTTCTATGACTCTTTAAAGCAGCTGCAACTTTTCTTAAGATCACACGACTGTCCTCTGTAAGGAATTGCAAAAGGACATCCCTTTGTATCTGTCAACCGTCCCATTAGCAAGTACAGCAAAAGAAACTCCTGGGACATTTTTTTGTTTGTTACCATGAGTAAAACTTTACTGATAGATCCATACAGGCACAGAAGAAGCAAAGCCAGTTCTCAGGTTTTGGCATGAAGGGCAGCATAGTAAAAACAACAACACCTTTTCCCTACTCTGGGCCACCCACTGTCCACCAACCTAGGTTAAGCATTTTATTTTGGGAAAACAGTCTACACATCTTTCAAAAGGCTTCAGTCCCTGACCTTATGAGATTTTCTCAGGCTGCAAACCCTCATGTAAATTCATTTTCTCCCCTCCCACTTTCCCACACATTCCAATCATACCCATGCCCCTCTCTCTTAGCTTGTCAAGCGGGAAGAAGCACCTTGTGAGTCAACCTTGACAGTATCTCTGCATATTCTAAAGCAGGGCTGTCAAACTCTCAGCTTGCGGACTGGATGCATCACGTGCTGGCCATGACCATGCCCAGTTTAGCAAAACAGGGGGAAAGAGCCGAGGTGGCGCAGTGGGTAGAGTGCAGTACTGCAGGCCACTTCAGCTGACTGCTAGTTCAGCAGTTCAGCAGTTCAAATCTCACTGGCTCAGGGTTGACTCAGCCTTCCATCCTTCCGAGGTGGGTAAAATGAGGACCCAGATTGTGAGGGGGGGCAATATGCTGACTCTGTAAACCGCTTAGAGAGGCCTGAAAGGCCTATGAAGCGGTATATAAGTCTAACTGCTATTGCTATTGCTAAGTCCCAATACGTCACATGACACCACTGTGACAATGCGAGTTTGATGCCCCTGTTCAAAAGCATCCTTCAGATCTAATATGCTGCCCTGACCTAGATCTTATCCCCATCATCCTAATCAGTTTTACACCAACGAAAGGTTGCCCCCTATGCTGCATTAACCCTGAACAAGCCACATATGCTACTCTCAGTCTGCAGGGAACTAGAGGTGGGTTCATGCCGGTTCGGTTGAATAGGTAGTAACTCGGCTGCCCACGCCTCCAAACTAGTTCTATCGGCGGCGCATAGGCGGCACCATTGTGTTTTTTGCTTCTGCACATGCGCAGAAGTGATTTTTTCACTACTGTGCATGCGCATGTAGTGCACACGTCCAAAGCACATCCCTGAGCGAACCGGCAGTAAAAGAATCCGGAACCCACCACTGCAGGGAACATACAGATGATGAACATCATGATGATGATGATGATGATGATGATGATGAAGAAGAAGAAGAAGAATTAAGAAATCCCATAGGCATGTTAAGCTTTTGATAAACTTACAATGCCTATTTGGAACATGCAGCCTGGTAATCCAAAGCCAAGTCCTTTTCATTAACAACACCCCATCATCATCATGACCTTCAAAAGGCAAATGAAAAAAATTAAATAAAAAAATGTGGTCTGGTGACCAGACAAAATTACCCACATTCCCTTCATATGAAACAACCTTTTTCTTTTTAGATGCAAGCTAAGAAAAAGCTACAAGCAGAGTGGTTTGTCTTTATTTTACCAGTAGCCTTCTGATGTTAAAGCCATGCTGTTTTTAACTCTCGATAGAGAAATAAAAGAATAAAAATCTAATCAGTGTTTGCCTTCTGTGGCATAATTTTGAATGAAGCATGTTCTGTCAAGCACAAACTATGAAAATCCTTTTCAACTATACTAGAGCTGACAGTATGTGTCAGAATGTCCTTTGAGATTGTTTTAAAAATTCAGCAGGATTCATATAGTGTGAAATGTCAATATATAGAAGGCCAGCAGTGCGGGATTTCAGTGGATAAATGTAGGGGGGGGAAAAATCAAAAGTCTGGATCTGGGATTGAAAGACTAGACACATTTATAATGTCACCAGATATGAAAAATGACCAGCAAAATGGAGGAAACTGAAAAATCAATGATGACATAAGATTTTGTCTGCACATTACAATATCTTTTTGCCTATTTAAAATGAGAAAGCTCACTTTCACTTTCTCATGTACCCTTTGCTAATGTAAATATTTTGACTATTACATTCCCTATTACAAATACTTTTAAATATGTATATACAGCATATTTTAACTCAGAATTATATCATAAAATCTGGAATATAAAAAAAACCCAAAGTACCCATTTTCTAATCTAGTTAATAGTTTCATTTAAAAATGGATACCAAGCAAAATATTTTGCTGTCTATTAAGGTGTGTGTGTGTGTGTCTGTGTGTGTGTGTGTGTGTGTTCTAAATATTGTCTTTCTGGCCATACCAAGATTTATTTATTATTTACGTATCATATTGACGCCAAGATTTCCTATATATTTATAATCCAGGTAGCTATCCAAAACAATAGTATTAAGGTTGCAGTCCTAAATATTTCAAGAGAGCACCTTAGTACCTAGAGGCTCTTCAGATCTCCACTTTTAGGTGAAAAGACATAGCCTTTGAGTGATTCCTGGCAACTATGTGGTCAATTCCCTGCAATTTTCCTGACAAGATTTCAGAATCACTTTGCCATTGCTTCCTTCTAAGGGCTGAGAGTGAGTGAGTGACCCAAGGGCACCCAGCTGGCTCTGTACCTAAGACAGAACTAGAACCTGGTGTCTGGCACCAGGTTCTATGGCAGTGATTCAGTACAAGACATGTACCAAATCCTTGAGATAGCTAAGATTGAATCTGGGACTTCTGCCTGCAAAATATATATTTCCCATAGAACTATGGTATTGCAAGTTGATAATGGGAAACAATGAGAACTCAAGCTACTATGGTTTACCAACCAACGTTTTATGGTCTTAGTTGCACCTGGATGATTGGGTTTAGTTATCAAGCCAGGCTTCACATAATATGTGAAGCAGACCAGCATTCATAGGGATGTTGCCGAAGAGAAAATTGATTTTACCACTATTTTTTCTACCAATAGCATTTGATAATATTTCCTCATTTATCGTAATTGTATCCTGTTCCAATAAAAGAGAATATATATGTAGCTCATGGTTGAACTGCAGTCCTTGTTTTTTTCTGAGCTTGGTTGTTTGTTCGCAACACTTCAACGCTTGATTATGTACTAGAGCACTGATGAGGTTACTAATCAGGTAAGAAAACTTCTGCAAGTCCAGAGAACATCAAGGACACCACTGAATGCTGTTCCAAAGCAAGTTTTTCTAAATTATTTGTTTTAGAATAAACTAACATACACATAATTTAAATACGAAGAACCAGCTACATCCAGGCTCTCCAAAGCAGCTTAAAGTACAGCACAATGCAACTTCTCTTGATAATTGAAACTTGAATAATTTCTGCTTAAGTGACATCCAGTTTTGTCACATGGAAGGAAAGAGGAAGTAGCAATTTGTGACAATAAACCAACTTAAAAAGCACATCTTAAGGTCACAGATGTGTTCCTGAATATTTTAACAGGATTTGTGATTAACCAGTGTGAGGTTAAAAACCAACACTTTAATTGAAAACACAAATGTTGGAAAAGGTTAAAAATAGAATTTAAACACTTGGGGGGGGGGTTTATGTGAAGAGCCAATGGATGGAAGATGTCCTGGCAGATTGACATGGAATGCTTGAGCATTTGTTAAGTGTCCTGTTTCTGTAGAGGTCTTCAATTCCAAGCTCATGACTTTATTCTTCTCACTGAGAATAACTCTATACCAAAAGAAAACCAATAAATTGTAGCAATTGTTAGGATGAGAAGATGGAATCCCTTTGTAGTTGTTGCATTCTTTCCTGTTACCTTTCCATTTAATGGAAGAGATCAATAACAACATTCTTCTGGTTGTCAAAATCAGATGCAAAGGAACCACTCATGTTATGCAAGTGACAGAGCCACATCATGAGCAAATCGCTTCCCTATTTTATTGTTTTTCTTCTGACACCATCTACAGTTTCACCCTTACCATTTTCAGCATTTTCATAGCACTTACGACTTCCTTTTCATCCATTTTTTTAGGAGGGATACAAAAGCTACAAATAGTGAAAAGAGCCATGGAAAGATACATGCTTGGCATTACAAGACAAGGTAGAAAGACCTGCACATGGATTAGAGAACAAACAAAAGTATACAATATCATCAAAAGTATAAAAGAATTGACACAGAAATGGGCTGGTCACATAGCAAGAACAACTTGTGGCAGGTGGACCAAGGAAATCAAAGAATGGATCCCACTTGATAAAAAAAGCATCCACGAAAGAGACCTAAAACACAATGGATCGATGACATCAGCAAATATTGTTGGCAAAGGGGAGCTCAGGACCATATTCGTTGGAAACATGCAGAAGAGGCCTTCATCCTGCAGTGGATAGTCAATGGCTAAATGATGATAACCTAACATTTATAACACAGATTTCAATTCCACATTATCATCTTCCTTTAACAATCTGAAAAAAAGCTACACCTTCATTCCCCTGCATGTAATATATATCAACTCTATTTTACAAACTTAACCCACCAGTTTAGAGTTGTTAAGAGTTGGAAAATGTGCACATTTAATAAATCATAATCAGGCTACTTAATCCATATCCTTCCTTTTACTTTCACAAATATGCAATATATTCATGCAATGTTAGAAGGACTATATAATTAAATGAGGAATATGGATCTGAATATTAATGTATTAAAGACCAAGGATTTGACAGGGAAAATGGAATGAACAATTTCAAGTTACATATAAATGGTGAAAAACTAAAGGAAGTAGATAAATCTTTGTACATTAGTAGAATGTTTATTAAAGGTGGAGAAATGGGAAGAGAATTATTAAACTATACAAATGCTAATTAAAAGTTATATGGTCTGTTGATTAAAAAAAGGAGTAAAAATGGTTGAATAGGATTTGAGAGCCAGAGCCAGTTTGGTATAGTTATTAAGACCCTGGACTAAAAACATGGAGATTATGAGTTCTAGTTTCACCTTAGACCCAAAGTCAGCTGGCCACTCATTCCCTCTCAGCCCTAAAAAGTAGAGTCTTGTCTGTTATCTGCATCTCATCAATACTAGCCTAGGCCCTAAAATGATTCCTTCCTGACAGATGAAAGCATCTCCAGGCTTAGACTCTGAGCTTCTCTCAAATCTGTACTCAGGGGTGGGCATCAAAAATTTCAGCAACGGGCTCTCTGCCCGGTTGCTGGGTGGGTGTGGCCATGGTGGGCATGGCCTAGTCGGCCTCCTGCACCACAGCAGGGGGTTCACCATCCCCAGGCTCTGGAAGCTTTCCTTGAGCCTCTGGGAGGGCAAAAATGTTCTCCCCTGGGCTCCGGAGGCCCTCTGGAGGCAGGAAACAGGCCTGTTTCGGGCCATCTGGAACTTCCAGGAGGCCTGTTTTCCCTCCTTCCCGAGCCTCCATGTACTTACCTCGCATCCAAAACAGGCTGCGTGGAAACTCCTGGGAGGGGAGGGATGGGGCCACGAGGGGTAGGATTTGGAGGTTGTCTGAACCAGCCATAACATTAGCTACGTGTTCTCCTGAACCTGGGCGAACCCATAGCAGCCCACCCGTCTACACTGTTAGGAATGTAAGCTAACAGTTGGGTTAGCAATATATAACCCATGATAGTAGTACTGTATCTTTAAGTACTGCTGTAAATGTGATTGGTTGCTGTTACCTCAAGCGGCCATAAGATGGAGCCAGAATGACTGTTAGCTCTCTGTTTGTTAGATGCTGATAGTTGGATACAGCTTGTAGATTTGTTGTGTATTGCTCAGCATGAATTACTTTGAGTTTTGCTACTGTCAGTGACTTTGTGTGCTGAACTGATTATATGATACTGGACTGTGTTTGATGGATCACCCCTTAACTGAGAACGTTGATGACTAACTGTCTTAACCGTGTATGAATTGGACTCTGCATACCTCTATTGTTCACAGAAGTAAAATACTATCTGTTTTACAATTCAGTGTCTCCGTATGCTGGTTTATCTGTTTCTTCTACACCACTCTCACTACGCTTCTCTGCACACACTCGTTCTCCTAACGGGGAGCTTACCTAACATGAATATTTCCCATTGTTGTGCTCCTAGTCCTGTCATCTTGCTGGAATGATACATTTGGTTGGAGGAACCCAATATTGATTGCCACTTTCTTTTGATTCTTCTACTTTCTTCTATTACTGCTTCAACAAAGTCACACAGGAACTTCATTACTAGTATGTTGAGAAATCAACTAACACAAGAGAATAATGGTTCTCTATTTCCAACAAGGTTTGCCACAGTTAGAGGTGGTCTTTGGAGTAGCTTAGAAAATTAAGTCTACAAAAGGACTATGATGGAAAAGTTTATACTAGAGCCGTAATGGCGAACCTATGGCACACGTGCCACAGGTGGCACGCAGGGCCATTTGTTAGGGCACGTGAGGCATTGCCCTGTCAGCTCCAGGGTGCATACATATGCTGGTCAGCTGACTTCTGCCTTCTTTTAAGTCCATTTTTTTGCTCATAAGAGGCTTCCCTGAAGGCTCCGGAGGGTGAAAAATGGCCATACCAGCAAACCGGAAGTCCATTCCCAAACTGCTTGTTTGCCCATAGGGCCATTTTTTTTTGCGCTCCAGAGCCTTCAGGGAAGCTCCTGAAGCCTCCAAAAGGCCTCTGTGAGGGGCAGGGGAGGCTGTTTTCACCCTCCCCAGGGTCCTAGAAAGCCTCTGGAGCCTGGGGAGGGTGAAAAAAGCACGCCAAAAACAGGGGGGAGCGCTGGTCACGCACACATGCATGCTGGGGTTGCGTGCATAGCATTATAGGGGTGGGCACACCCACACACAACCCCACTGCACCCTCCCCCGCTTTTGGCGCGTGATCCAAAAAAGGTTAGCCATCCCTATACTAGAGCAAGAAATGATAGTGAACAGATGACAGGTGACCTAATTAGAATCAAATTAGTTATATAGTAAATAATCCCAGAAAAACACAACACTATATTGCATTTTTTTTCATAGGGAACAGAAAAATGTTCTCTAAAAGGTGTGGAAATTTGTCATATATACAGACAAATTATTCTTTTGAGCCCTAACTATTACTGGATTACTAAAGCTTGGCACATGGAGTTTTTGTTCTGGCTTTATTATATTATATCTTCAAGCTTACCCTGACAAATTGTGAAAATGAAATTTAAATGTTATTTTTAAATTTTGGGTCAGGTAAGGCAATGACGATCATATGCTCCTTTATGAGTGCCCAATCAAAATGTCATTGGGTTGCATAGCTTTTCTGAATATTCTGTCTGATTCTAAGAGGCAGATTATTGAGTTTAATCTCTTTCTCAATCAGAGAATAAAAGTCTCTACAATCTCTGCAACTCCAATATGAGATATCTATAACCAGAACAGAAATGTTTTGTTTATGCCATATTTGTTACCTAATCTGTTCTTCAAACTTGCCCTGAATAACATGCCAAAATGAACTGAATGGACTAATTTAGGCCAGTTGTTAAGGGACCAGGGTAAAAAACAGGAGATTGTGAGTTCTAATCCTGACTTGGGCAACCCACTTCAGACAATTGTTGCTGTGGGGAAAATAGAAGGAAAGTAAAATAAAATAAGTAATAAAAGTCAATTCCTTTAGTTTGTCTTAACATGAAGTGGCATTTTTTTTTGAGAAATTTTTTTATTGTTTTAGTTAAACAGAAAAAAAAAGCATCTTTCGTTACATCTTGTTGAAAGCGTATCGTTTGGTTACAAATATATTCCGTGCGTTTCTTCCACAGTCCTTACATATATTTCATTCAAATCATGTTGTACATTTTAAATCAAGAAAGAAAAGTTATATATTTTACTACCCCTGTACGATAATTCTCATTTGGTTACCATTGTTTAAACGTATTTTTTATATAGAATCATTTATATTAGAAGACACAACCACCTACTAGCGTTCATTTCAATTTCAATAGATCTCCAATACCATTACACTTTTATGACATGTTCTAAAATTAATTCGGTTAAGTTAAGATATCTGAGCATTCCCCCCCCCCCGTAACACACCTGTATGTATCATTAAATATTGTCCATTAACATTTCATTGTTATTATTATAGTTAACTAAAGGTTATTTATTAATTATTTCATCTCTCCTCTCCATGCCCACACAATATTATAACTTTATAACCGTCTTTAAACAATAATTTATTAATAAGATTTATAGGACTTTTCCCTCAATCCCAAATTAATTACATGCTAGGAAATAAACATTAGACATCTAAGACAATCAAAGAAATATTAACATATCTACTTGACAATCACCCAGAATGTATATTAGCATTTCTATGGTCTGGTTATTTATCCTAACTAGGGTTATTATTTCTCTATTAGTGTCATAGTAAATTTATGTTAATGGATAAACATTCAGTGGTAATTTAAAACAGTCTACAAGGTATTATAATCTCTACTTAATAATCATCAAAAATTAACTAGCTTTTTTCCATCAATTGTCATTATTAAGCAGTATCTTTCCAGTAACAAAATAGTCTTTCATCTCTCGCCAGTTGTTGTGTCAATTCTATATCCATAACCTTTCCAGGGTTTGAGACTTCTCTCCACACATTGAAGTTTAAACGATCTCTCATGTAGTTTTGTTGCCCTTGAGTTGTTATTAATGTAAGCTTAACATTAGTTGTCAGGTTTGTTTCTAAATATATTTGTCTTATTACCTCCATCTTTTTCGCTCTTTCTTTTTCTCCTACATCTTGAAGTTTGGGGTGGAGCACCAAATTATCAAAGTCACTTTTCCAGCTTCCCTTCTTTCCACTTTCACTCATGTTTACTCCATTTATAAGTTCATCTAAGTTCTTATCTTTGTTTTCTGTATTTCCATTCACTTCCTTAATTTCGGGGGCTATAACCCCATCATCTTTTTTTGTAATATCCCATAGTATATCCCATTTCTTGTAGAATCTCTCAAATCCTTCTGAGATGTTTTGAAGTCCAGCCAAAATGTTTTGAATTAACAAGTTTTCTTCATCTGAGTATTGCTCCATTTTTTAGAATAAGGAATAATATAGAGAAAGAGCAAGAAGGGGAATTTGGTACAATCTGCCACTCTAGCCTGTCACAGATTTTGAAGAAATATATATATATATATGAATGTTCTTTTATGGTTTTCAAAGAAGAAGAGTTCTAAAGTTTTTCTCTCCTTTTCCAATTCTTATCAAAATATTTTCCACACACCACTATTTGTGACCTTGAGTCTTTATCAGGTTTTAAAAAGACGTTCCAAACCCTTTTGTTGCGCAGTCACAGGCAGTATAGTCAGATAAGAGTGAACAAAGAAAACATTGTTAAAGCAGCAAAGGAAAAAAGATTCCGATTTGGGCTTCTAGGTGGCAGATTCGATTCTTTTAAAACCTCTTTCCTTAAGTATCTCCAATATAATATTGCAACAGGTAGAAGAAGAAATTAGTTAAAGTAGTAAAGGAGAATAGGGAAAAAAGAGATCCCTTTACCTCAAGCGGAAAAAACGGGAGTGTTGCAATCACTCAATCCACAAAATATTACAAGCAAGAGCAAAAAACTTTCTAAGGCAGTCCAATGGGGATTAAGTTCTTGCTTAATGGACTAATTAAGCTTAAGAAAAGAGTTTTTTAGGGCAATCTACTAAAAGAAAAGAAAAAAAAAACCCTCACCAGGTAGAAACACTTTCATTCTCTCTTCTTGGAGACTATATCTCCAACTATATCAGCTGGGGGGGGGGGCTGCCTGTTTGCCACCGGTTGGAAGCACTCCCCTTGGGTCAATCAGGGACTTTGTGATGTCCCTGCGACCAGCAAGGTCTTGTCTTCCCAGTCACCGTCTCTTCGGGACGGATTAGGTTCTGCCGGACCGTCCAGGAGCAAAAGTGTCATTGGCAGATTTGGACAGCCGAATCCACACAATGTATCGTTGCGACATTGGCTCCTCCCCTTCCATAAAGTGGCATTTTTGAAGGAGGCTCATGTACATATCACAGAAACGCTTTCTAGGAGGCAATCAAGGGACATCACCTCTTTGCTTACATGTCAGCATGGCATAACTATTTAATGTGTTCAAGTGTCAATAAGTATTTAATGTGTCCAAGTGTCATTTAGTACAAGATTGTTAGGATATGAATAACAATGCAGTTAGTCATAAGATAAATTTTAAACAATTTCTCAAAAAAGTAAAGTTATCACTATAATGTTCAGTGGTTTGCAAGTTAAAATGTGGAATACATTAATCTGGATGTTTGATACTAATGATGGGGGAATATACTGTTTAGACAGTAAATTTAAATGTAGGCAAAGACGAAAATTAATCGATTTATAGCAAACTTAGTGTAAGAACAACCTCTGGGGATTTATGGAATAACCATCACTTCTGTAGTGCATAATTAAACCTTTTATGACTTTTATGACAAGGTACTAGCAGTTACTTCACAAAACTCAAAAGTAATGTTAAACTAAGAATTTATTGATGCTAGAAAAGTAAGTATTCTTTGAGCAGGAGTGAAAAAAAAGCAAATATAATCTATAATGCATTAGAGATCACTGTAATCAGAGTAATTTCAAATAGAGGCAAGCAGAGTGGGGACAATGAATACAAGAATGTTGTATTCAATTTTTCTGGGGGAGGGCTGAAATATAAAAATGTTCAAGGTGGCCAGACTTTATATAGCAAATGGAATAAAATTGCTGGTAATTAATAATGGTTAACATAAATTCTCATGGATTTTTGCTGATGTACAATGAACTCGATATTTCAAGAGAGTTTCAAATCTCAAATTTTATTGCATACTTCTTTCTATCATTTTCATATTATAAAAAAGAGCACCTTATTCAGTGGTAGAACCTAGCTGATCTTAGCTAATCTTGAAAAGCAAATCTTATTGGATCTGGTCAGAATTTGGATGTGAGATTACAGAAAATGCAGCTGGAATACAATATTGATGCATTCATTGGGATTGGAGCGTCATTTAAAGCAGGGGTGTCAAACTCAAGGCCCAAAGGTTGCTTAGATCTGGCCCGCAGGGCCACGCTGGAAACAGCAAAGAACTGGCCCATAGTGCCTCTGCCAGCGAAAACAAGCTTGGAAGGGCTAGACTTTCCCTGGAAGAGGGTTGCAGGCGGCCATCATGGTGGAAAACAAGAGCTCGGGAGCCCGCTTTCTCTGGATGCTCAGGATGCCACAGGCAACCCCAATAGGAATGTCAAGCTGGCCACGGCCCCTGGCACGCCCAACCCCCCTTCCCGAGGTCAAAACCAACCCTGATGTGGCACTCAATGAAATCGAGTTTGACACCCCTGATTTAAACGAGCCTTTATTTCATTTTATTATATTACAAATTCCCTTAACAACAATTCCAATGTAGGAAAAGCTCATAAAGAAATAACTAAATTGATAATATCACCAGTACAATTAATAAGCCATTGCAAGAAAGGTGGTAGGTAAAACAAGTTTTTTTATTTGAGTTTTTTTTTTAAGAACATGGAAATTGTAATTTTCTAAAAAAACAAAACAAGAACTTAAAAATAATTCAGAAAAAGAAATTGGACTGTTTTTCTTTTCTTTCTTCTTTCTTTCTTTCATTAACAAATGTATTTAGCTGTGTGTCTCTGGATGGCATACAATACATAAAATAAACATAAAACATTGAGTTATTTTTGACATAAGAATTTATTAAAGTTTATGAATAAAAAGATAAAAAAAACTAATAAAAACTACTTAAGATATGAAAATTGGAGAGATACAAAAAGATTGAGAGAGGAGACAAAAGACAACTTTGAAGGAATTTTCAGCTAAATTGGAAGGTCAAGCAAGGATCAAATTTGGAGTTTGATCATTATTATAAATGCCAAAAGCATGACCTCCGATAGAATCCATGAAATCTTATCTGGACGTTCGCATGGGAAGTCAAACGGTTTGGTAAGATTCTTGTAACATAGGTGATAAATAATAAAATTTCAGCTTGAGGCTATTCACAAGTGGTTCTTGCTGCTTGTGCCTGATATGACTCCCTTCACCCTCCAAATAAGTATACGCAATTTCAGTAACTTAACATCTTTTTTTGGTAGTTCAATAATAATGAAAAAATGATATCCTTCCCATATCTCATCACTTATCAATATTAAATTATACTTTAAAAAAATCTTTCAGTGCTAATCAGCAAAATAGCTATCAGGAATAGTAACTATATATTTTAATCTTAAATCAATAAATCTATTTTTATCCAATTTATCACTTTCTCTAAATCATTAAGCAAAAAAATTATCTCCCCATTTATAAATCATTCTTTAAAACTTTATCATTCAATTTTGGTGAAAAAGAAATCCAACTAATATCTACCAGAAACCACAGTGAATATATTTCAATCCTGATCAGATAAATTCACTTTATTAATGTTCTGTTTTCGTTTTAAAGGGTAATCTTTAATCCCATCAAATAACATCCAGAAGTTGATTTAACATCATTTTTTTAAAATTTGTCTTCTTTTAGGAATAGCTTGAATAATTTCTCTTTGTCTACTCTTAGGAACAGTTTGATGAGTTGAACAATTTCTTTAAAAAAAAACCTAATAGGAAAGGGCCTTCCAAGTCTTTCTTCTGATTTATTATTGGCATGACTTTTTATTTCCAAAACTAAAATACAAAATTCAACAGAAAAAAGGGAAACAACAAAGCAAAAACTAAACAAGACAAAAAATGCATTAAAAAAACCATACACATATATTGTCCCCCACAGTTGAATATTGAGATACATTTCAACAATAATCATTTCCCTCCTTGCAAAACAGGTCTACAATTTATGAGATTCTACAGCTGTTTGCCAAGCTAATTTGACCTATCATCTACTTACTTAAAAAAAAAACAGGTAAAGTCAACAACAACACTAAATTTCAAAACCCTTTGTTAACTATCTATGGTGGCGCAATGTTTAGAATGCAATACTGCATTTTAATTCTGCAGACTGCCAGCAGTTCGCAGTTCAATTCTCATCGGCTCAAGGTTGATTCAGTCTTCCATCCTTCCAAGATAGATAAAATAAGAACCCAGATTGTTGGGGGCAATATCCTGACTGTGTAAACTGCTTAACAAGGGCTGTAAAGCACTGTGAAGCAGTATATAAGTCTAAGTGCTATTGTATTTCACATGCAGAAAGTCCATGATGGCTTCTCATCTACCATAAACCACTGCAATTATTATTTTTGATCAGTCCAGGATCAGGTATCTTCAATTGATTCTTAATAATAAAAGTTTTTTCTTAAAATTATAATTGGGATCTTTTCCAACAATTGCATCTCATTCCCCAAAGTCATAATTCTCTGTAGTAGCTCCACAGCAACAATTCAATCTTCTGATTGAATATAATAAATCTATTCCACAATCTCCATCAGTTTTCGTAAGAAAGTCAAATTCATTGCTGATCCACTCTGCCAGCTTTAAAGCCTCTTAAATTCAGATCCCTTTCAGCCGTTCTCCAGCAAACCTGCAATTCTTAAACAAAGCTCCTTCTCCTTTAATTCTGCCAGCAACAGACTTCCAATCCACCCAAATGCAAGTGTGGTTTAGCTGCTATTACCTGTATCTGAGTATCATCCTTAGGTCGATTTATGATTGTTGTTAAATCATCACACCTTTTATCTAAATTTTAAGTCAGAGCTTGTAAGTTTAAAAGCATTTTTTTTTTTTTTTGGCTTCCAAGACGACTTTGACAATAAATTGATCTGCCTCTTGTCTTTCTTTTTGTGGGCATTGTAAAGAATACATAATGTATAATGTTAATCCTTCATTTATTGTTTTCATTTTTAATATAATCCAAACAAAATATAGGCAATTCCTCTCAAAAATAAAAAAGATGTTCCATAACAAAATGTCTGCAGAAAGATTTAAGGTAATATTTCCCATGACAAGAGAGTAAATAAAGAGAAAGTTCCCATCTCTTCAGAGAGAAAAAAAGAGAACAAAGATATATTCCAAAGTAAAATAAAGCAGCAAAGTTATTTTAAAAACTAGTAAAATATAAAATCCTTGCAGTAGACTGGTGCGGATGTAAATCAAATCAGATCACTATCAAAGAGAAAGTCTTTGTGCTGTCGCCTTCCATGCAGCAAAAATGAAAATGTTTCCTGACTCCAGAGCAAAGCAATAAAAAAGGTAAAAATTTCACAGTCCAGCAAGGAGGTATAAAATACATCAGCATTCAACCAGACAATTAAAAATGTAGGTCGAAAGCAAAAAAGACACAAAAATGTTCAAAACATGGTATTTAAAACCGAGACAGACCTAAAAATAAATAAAATGCTGACAGGAAAGATGGAGACCCAACCCTCTGGTTGCTCTTATTGATAATTGCAATCATTTGGCTTCCTCTTCCCAGGCATACACAATCATCAGAGAGTCGTCATAGGTCATTCCTAGTTGCTCCAGTTCAAATCTGGGGAGCAGGCTCCCAGAGTCGACTTTGGCAGCAAAATCAGTTGTTCGTTGGCAGGAGAAAAAAATTCATCCTCTTGCTCAGTATGTCATTTTCTGGAGAATCCTGACACTTAATCCCCTTTAATTACTAAAACATCAACTGGTTTTGTTTGTAAATCAATGTTGCCAGATCTAGAGCATCTTTTTCCTTATTGCTTTTGTAATGCAGCATTTTAAAAAAATCAAATTGGTCAGTCTCTGTTTTATCCTATAACAGGTGTTGCTTTCTATATCTTCTGCTTTAATATCATACAATTTTGTAAGCAACCTCTTGGTAAATTGTTTCCAAGCTGCATTAATTTCTTCTATAGCCAAATAGTATTGTTTCATTGTATTAGTGGGTCTGATAAAGGAGAATATTTGTAACTTAGGGTTTACCTAAACTAAGTAACATCATCCATCAGTGCCAGTAAGAAGTGGGGTTTGTTCTCCATTTATATTCTAGTGCCTTGCTCTGTCAGTGTTAGTAGGCGTGGTCTTAGTGGTTCTTTGATTGGGCTGTTTACTGTAAGCTTGTATGGCAATTCCTTGATTGAGAGATTGCTTACTTTTTCATTTTTGGTTTGATGTTAGTATTAGTGTTAATTATTGTTGGTATTATTACTGTAGGTTGGTATTATTCCTAGGGAACAGAGGTTTCATAGATTATCTCAGAAATATATCACACTCTATTTTAGAAAACAATGTAGAGTGAACCATCATAAGTGGTGCACAATCCTGTAAAGATTCATATTGATACAAGTAAGCCTCAGATGATGACCATGCATTCAGGTGACCATTCAAACTTTAATGAATGAGAGGACTTACAGTGGCCCCATGGTCATATGATTGCAATTAAGATGCAATAGAAACTGACATCCATCTCTGAAGCTTGTGCAACAATTCCAAGGCCTTCATAATAGATGGCAATAAAATTGTCTTCTGCCATGCCTACTGGGCTTGTTTCAATGAAGACCATGGGGTTGGATCTGCAAGAGGTGCTGTCACAGAAATGCAAATGGTAGAATCTCCTGTTTGCAATGCACAAAAATGCTAAGCATTCCTTTTATTTTATAATCAATTGGGCCTAATGAAGATGAGGACAGTAAATTAGAAACTATGAAGTTCTTGGTGCTCTCTGAGCTGATTGTATGTTTGCAGACATTTCATTATCCAATTTTCTTGATATAAAACCCCTCTCTCCTTTATCAAATAAAAATTTCCTTCCCCTGACCTCTAATAGAAAAGTATTAGAAATTACTTTATTGTGGGCATGTTTTTAGATTGTTTTAGGTACGTTGCTGGGACTTTGGCCATATATAAAAGTTGAAGTAGAGTTTAATTTGATGGCAACTTTTCACTCTCTAACTATTCCAAACTGTGCATATGAATTTACTTATCTATGTCTATATATGTGTATACATATACAGTATATGTATGTGCTTACATCTGTACACAATACTGCTTATCAAAATCTTTAATATTTTCAATCCTTCTCAAAGGTTATATTCAATTCTTTTTTAAACTAATTATTCACACTTGAAGTTACTTGTATTAGTACCCCAAAGCCATTAAAAATAAGTCATCTGTCCTCCTTAGAGTTATGGGTGAAAAGAAATACATACAAGAGGCATTCAAGGTACTTTCCTTCTAATTTTCCTTGCAAGCACTATCTAAGATTTCAGCGGAGTTACATTCAGAAGAGAAGAGTACTGGCATTTTTTTTTTCATAGGTATCTATTCCTAATATACTCTCGGTATAGGAAGATGTCCTCTTTTCCCAAAGGTTGCATAATACCTTTGCTTGCTTGGATGTGTGCATGAAAAATCTCAATAGATTTCCTGTCCACTTTAGGTGGCTGGACTTCATAAATGTTGTCTTGGGAGAAACCAGAGATGGGTGTTCTGTGAAAAGCAAATGAAATAAAATGAATGTTAAACTCAGGAGAAATTTCAAGAGGTAAGAGAGAAACTCTGATCAAAGATTTCCTTCAATAGACATCAACAATACCATTCATAACCTTCTCTTTCTTGATTACTCACATGGCAATCTAAAAAGAGTGAGTGGCATATGCCATACATGTTTTACTGTCCATTATGGTGGAGTTTTTTGTGACATTATTACATATTTTTCCAAAACTTCTGCTATTGAACTGAAGTTCACAAAACTTCAGCATGCAAAAAAGAAGGAAAGGATGCAGTCACACAACCTGAAAAAAAATGCCTATTCCTAATGAAATGGAAGGACACGCACCAATACTTTTCAGGAGTCTTCTAGCTGCTACAGCCTCTCATGGCCCTGGAACATGATATGCTGGTTGGTTGGTTGGTCAGTCAGTCTACTATTGGTTATTAATTTAGTTAGTTAATAATCAGAGGGAAACATTATCGTGTGATCTGTTTAATGATAGCAAGTCTGGCAGAACCTCACTAATAATCTAATTTGATTAAACTTCCTCAAAATTAAGCAATAATATTAGCTGCTAACTTTTCTGTTTCCCATTTATGATGGTCTCTTAAGGAACTTGTATCTGTGCTGGATATGTTTATTTTATTTTATTTATCTTAATTTTATTTTTAATTCTACCCTATTTCCATGTCACCTGATATTACTGAAGTCTGACAAATGATCAATGCAATTTCATTTCGCTGTTCAGTAGAAGTTCGTGTTGGAATGAGACTGTAGAGACTAGTTCATATCTTTACATGGCACTCATGAGGCAACTTTGGAGCAAGAATTAACTCTCACCCCAATCAACTTAAGTGTTATTATGTAGTTAAAATAAACAGAAACTTCTATGCACAGTAGTGAACTGTAGAAGGAAGGTAGGGCATATAAAAGACAAACAATGTCATAATAATTAGTAATGGTATAAAATCTAATTGGGCACCTATTCTTCTGCTTATGCAACTACTTTAGTCAATAGAAGAGGGACAGGTAAACAGTCCTTCTTTGTCGCTCCTGCAATAACTAAAAATTGACTCTGAAGGCTTAGGGACTAGTTAAAACCAATTTTGGTGAAAGGCTTATGCGTAGGAAGAGAAACTTATCTTGTGTAAGTTGAGCAAAGATATTTCTCATCTTTTTTTTAAAAAAAAACATGTTCCTCTTCTTTCATGATTGATTGTCAGTGTTAACATGGCAGACATCTCTTTTCTGCTTTTCAATCAATCTACTCTGCGGCTTTCACTTCTATGCAGCATTCTCCTATGATAGTATTTCATCTGTTTCAGTACTGTGATCATGTAATGTCCTACCCTGTTTCTTTCTGTAATGGCTTTGCTGTGATCCCACATGTAGGCCAAACACTCTTTAATAGTCTGGTTTCCTATGAGGTTTCTATTCTTACATGTAAGTACACAATATGTTATTAATTTTATTCTTCTGATCCCACCATTCAAAAGTCTTCAAAAGATTCTGTTTTTCATCCTTGGCATTCTGAACATTAGGAACTGCCTAGTGACACCACCTATTACTTTACTGTTCCATAGGTCCATTTCATGAAAACACTACGAACTCTTAATGTTTAACATAAACTGGAAGATGGTAACTTAGATTTGTGCAGTCTCTCTCTCTATTGTCTTACAAAATAAAAAATGTAAATTATAATTCTGTTCCGAAAGACAGTGTTACTTTTTTAAAAGTATCATTTTAATGTTTACTAGTTATTTTGTTAAATACAAAAAAGACCAGGATCCAACCTGGGTCTGTCACTGGGACCAGAGGTTTTGTCTTTCGAGCTTTCGAACTGATGCTGGAGCTCATTTTCAGGGAACTTCTCTCTAGCCTAGACAAACGTTGGCTACAGAGAAGTTTTCTGAAGATGGGCTCCAGTATGAGTCCAAAAGCTCGGAAGAGAAAACCTCTGGCCCCAGTGACTGACCCAGATGGAATCCTGCAACATTATCCTGGGACATGTATATTCACCTTTATTTATGGCAAAAAGGACCATGATAATTGAAATGATGATGGTGGTACAAAGATCATCCTTAATTATGAATGACAAAAAGATTGGTAAAGAACTTTTGAAACATTTTAAGTAGACAGATTGAGTGCTCCATACTTACAAATTTATAATTCCGTCTAAGTTTTTAGGAGAGAAAGTTTGGGAACTTTTTTCTTGCTTCTGTTGACTTTGTCCCAACTGAACAAACCTATGAACAGAGACAGAACAAGCACACTGGGAAACATACTGTCTGAAATAATGAAAATAATATGTTTCCTGCAGACTTTGTAAGAGTCATACATCAGTAAGGGACATCAAGTTCCATTAAAGGCAGCTTGAAAATACAATATCCTTTCCTCGAAGTTAATTTGTGAGTGAGTAATGCAGGAGTTGAAATACTTTTAGGCTAGTGTAGTTACATTTGAGGGTCTTCATAGCTTTCTTTTCACTAAAAGCGAAATAAAAAGTTGGCTTTTCCAGCAAGCCAGCCTGGCCTGAACAATAAATTATTGATCATTGTTAATTTTAATTTGATTTTTTAAAAAAAATGTTATTGTCAATTCTAATTGGGTTTGTTTGGGATATTCTATTTAATTTTTTTTAACTTTTGTATTATGTGTTTCTTTTAATGTTGTATGCCACCCTGAGTCCTTGGGAGAAGGGCGGTATATAAATCTAATAACCAAACTAAACCAAATACATTTTATTCAAAGGCTGACAGAGTAAATAAAGAACCTTTTACTATTAACATGCTAATGTACAAAGGCAAGACTTTATTTATTAGACCTATAACCCATGCATGTAGCATGTATCTTACATGCAGAAATATATGCGTTCTTTCCCTAGAAAGAACATTCCTAGTGAAAATGAATGGAGAAGTTTTTATGTGAACACCATCTAGTTAATTCATTTGTGGAATTAGACTTAATGCCCAAAAGCTTAGATATTGTCCAGTAATTGGTTCCAATGAGGCCTATTATCAAGCTGGTTAAAGAATACCATACTCTAGCTCCATGCTGTAACAGCACCAGGCTTAAAAATAACAGCATTAGCAGAAAAGAGCAATATATATTGGAAGTCTTCCTTACTCTCTTCCATACATTACTGTGAAATCCACAGACAATGGAAATTTGCTCTTAATAACAAGAAACAAGGTGAGTGATGTGCCATGCAATAGATGGCAGAGCTTAGTATCACTTGGCAGGCTTTTTAAGTCAGAGCTAGAGTGGCTAGCATCTTCGATTTAAGACTGTGGAAATCTAGATTTAAAATGACATTTAGCAACACAGCTAATTGTGTGATCTATCTTGTTTTATATTGCTGTTTTAAATAAAAAACGATTAAGCATGATGGTGATAACGACCACCCGTACTTTTTACTTCCAGATTTTCTTAGAGATAAAGGGATTTTTTTTAAAAAAAAAAGAAGATATATGAATTTATTTTAGAGATACACAATTAAACAACCTCTTAATGATCTATACCCAGTAACCTAAACAAAATAAGCAATCTGTGAATTCTCTCACTAAGATGAGTACAATGTAAGTGTGCATATTTCGGGTTGAAACATCTCCATTTTTCTTTCTTTTTCAAATATTTAGGTTTGCGTTCTTTCAGCACCAGCAAGATAATAAAAAAAACCTACCTCGTATATATGCTGAGATCATCCTCTGAAGGAGACTCTGAAAGATTAATTCCATAGACATCTTTGGTAGGCTGCACTACATTCTGAAACAAAGCAAGATAAAATCTTTGTCTTTGATTGTAAATTTATTCAAATATTTCAAGAAATACAATTTAAAAAGCAGCAATAGCCAACCCTCTCCTCCAAGAAAACAATGAAATGCAATAAACCCAATAGCAAAGGAGAGGCACAATTGCTTCCCAAAGAAGTAATCATTAAACACAGAAAATTTGAAAGGACATGTATTGCATTGTGTTCAAATTAGTCAACTATTATTGTATAATACACCTGAGAACCAAACACAAATATAGAATTCAATAATTATTAAATATAATTCATATCATAGAAGGACTGGTTTAAAACTACCAATACAACAATTCCCTAATACTGTTGTGGTCCACTGGCGGCCTGTGGAGCTGGCAGCAGAGTTGGACAGTGAGGAGGTTGGGGAGGAACATGGGCCGATCTTGGAGTCTGGGAAAGGCTCGGATGAGGCCTCTGTGTCAGAGGCAGAGAGGGGATCAGGGCCTTCTGGTAGTTACATGCTATCTCTGGAACCTCCGGAGTCTGATATTAGCGATGCAGAAGAACAGTGAGTGCTTGTCCCCAGATGTGCAGAGCTGCCAGAAGGCAAGAACAGTTAAGACAAAAAGGGCGACTCAGGAGTAAGGCTTGGAGCTAATTGGCTACTCCCATAAGACATAAAAGAGGAGCAAATGGACATGAGCTTTGCAGGAAGCAATTAGTTCATTCTGGTCGGTTCAAGCTCTGAGAAGTCCTGTTTGACTCTGTGTTACATTTGGCCTTGTAAAACTAATTGGCAATTAGGTCTCTGGCAGCGGTTCAAGGGAGATGAAGATGAGTGCTTATCAACATTATCCTGAAAGACTTTGGCAACTCAAGCAGACATCTGTCGGACTCTTTACAGACTGTTCGTGAAACATTATGGGCTGTGAATGACAATAATTCACAGCTGTTTAAATACAAGAGGGTTTTCAGGATTAAGATTGTAATTTATGTTTCTCAGGAAGCCTAAGTCAGAACATTTACAATTTTTGGGTGTAACTGTATTGATTACAGTATACAATTGGGGCTACTGTTTCAACAATGATACCAGGGAGGTAGGAGATATGTCAAAAAAATGACCATGTTATTATGGAAATAGTTTTAGAGGCTTAGAACATATCCCCCCTAAGAGGAAATGTGATAACTTAAACCATTTTTAGCATTTAAAAGAGAAGTATCTGGTTATACATACACATTTGTGTTTATGTACTGTATATATGAGTCTGTGTGCATATATGTTCACATGTTATTCGTACATGATGTAATATAATATTCTTAACCATAACATCAGCAGTATCAGAATTCGGTCTCCGATGAAGCTACATGCAAGGAAAACCAAAGCTAATAAGATGTTTTTGTAACAAACCCCTCTGTACAGTATATAGAATCACTTTTTACCCAGTATAATACATTAAGCTGTTATCATTAGTTATCAGTTTTATGATTTAATTCTGAAGTTCTGGGTTCAGATGCTAGTACTTTCCAGATTTTGCTGTCCAGACATTTGAATAGAATATCTTACTTGACCAGGCAAAAGAATTCATCTGACCTAATTATCAGCTTTCACTTATCTCTGCAAAGCTTGTGAGAAAGTTGCTACAAAATATATCCTGTTGAATCCTTTGCTCTTCTTATTTATCCCTTGTAGTAACATGGTTGATAGGCTAAAAGCGGGAGCCAACCTTCCTCTCCTAGAAGGACTCTGTATTTTTATATGTTCTAGCTACCTTCTTGCTGTAGCATTGCTGAAGGTAGCTACTGCTAACATCATCTATTTTCCAAAGAGGAAGACTGCCTTTACCTAGAATCCCTCTCACTTAACCTTCCTCACAGCCAGATGCTTTACTGTCAAATAATAAAAACAATAAGCTGATAAAAAAGAAATACAATTTCTAATGCTACCTCCTGGTAACATATCAAGAGGATTGTGACTAGGGATAATCAGTCTCCCACCTTCTTTAGAGACAGAGCAATCTCACAAGCAATAAATGACGCCAATTTCTTTAGCTTCTTTTTAAAAAGGAGTGGAAGTAAATACAAACATTTAAGACATAAGTACAACTTTCAATAGCAAATATGGAGCCAATTTAGAACAAACAGAACATCAGAAAAGGATTTTTCATAACCCCATAAAAGTCTATTAAAGTTTTGGGTAATTACAAGACATTGTTAGTCTGAACTCTGATGCATAAAGGTTCCACGTTGCATAAAAGAAGACAATTTATTGACCTTGAATCAAGAGCTTAAATTCTTCAGAGGTACTAAATTAAGCTTAAACACCACACAGAAAAAGGAATTCTTAGCTAATCTTTTCTTAGCATGTTTAATATTTCTGGGTTTTGATCAGATTGGCCTCACAGAGTAGGCTCTTCTTATATTCTTATCCTGTTTTTCTGTTTTAGTCACTCTCTAAATGCTTTCCACCTCCTGTAAGATATAGTTAAATAGCTTCCATCCTACAACGTCAATCCATTTAGTTCCTGATCTCAAGACCTCTCAACCTCTTCTCAACTCTCCATCCCCACTTCATTTATTATATTACAAATATACTTGCTCCAACTAAAGAACTTACAAGCATGGTTGCCTTGGCTATCCTATGCTTCTCCAAAGTAGTTGTTGTGTGAATGAAACTGTAGGTCTGCTTTCACCAAGTACCACAAGATGGATTGCTTGATGCACAGCTACTATATCTGAATCTCCAGCTTCCTCACAAAAGAAAGGCAAGGTTCAATGAAGACTGAGGAAAGCTGCAAACATGGCTGTGATAAGTGCAATTTATAGGCACTTCTGTCATTTTAAAGTGATTTCAGAGCTAGGCAATGTCATCAGGACAAAAGCATAAATCTGGCTCTAGTGATATTTACTACCCTATATAAAGGGAGTGAAAAAGAATTAGGCTATTGGGTTTGAGTTACAGAATGCAGAATAACAGAGTTGGAAAAGATTTTGGAAGTCTTCTAGTCCAACTCCCTGCTCAAGCAGGAAACCTCATACCATTTCAGACAAATGGCTGTCCAATCTCTTCTTAAAAATCTCAAGTGATGGAGCACCCACAACTTATGAAGGCAAGCTGTTCTATTGATTAATTGTTCTCACTGTCAAGAAATTATTTTCTTAGTTCTAGGTTGGATTTCTCTTTGATAAGTTTTGATCTGTTACTTTTTGTCTTGCCTCAGGTGCTTTGGAGAACAGCTTGTTCCCCTCTTCTCTGTGACAATCCTTCAAATATTGGAAGACTGTCACTCTAGTCCTTCTTTTCATTAGACTAGACATACCGGTTCCTGCAATCGTTCATCATGTTTTAGTCTCTAACCACATAATCTTTTTTGTTGCTCTTCTCTTACACCCTTTCTAGTGACTCAATATCTTTTTTGTATCACGGTGACCAAAATTGGAAGCAATATTCCAAGTGTGGTCTTACCAAAGCAGTATATAGTGGTATTAATACTTCACATGATTTTTATACTATTTCTCTGTTGATGCAGCCTAGACTGCATTGGCTTTTTTTGGCAGCTGTGACACACTACTGGCTAATACTTAAATGGTTGTCCACTAGGAGTCTTAGATCCCTCTCAGTTACTGTTCTTTCTTTACCGTAGAAGAAGCTACTAATTAGAATGCATGTGCTTGCATGAGACAGGTTATCTAGACATTGGTACTAAACTATATCTTATACCCTATGGAGAGACGGTATTTGAATATTTTGATGTCAGAGAACAAAAACAAAAGCTTCTTTACTCCATTTACTCCACACAGACTTATTTCTATCTTTGCAACGGGGCAACATCTTCCAACACACCTGAAATGTAACTTTTACAGGGAGAACTCCAAATACTTCTGAAAAACCCTAAGAAGTCTGAGACCATCACAAACAAGCAAATGAGTACAGAACATGTCCAAATAAGCAGGTAATTCTGAAATGCATTGGAAGAGAAGAAAATTAATAGAATCTTGGGTATTGGAGAATTGCCATATTGAATCATACATGATTAGCTATCTAAAACCCTTCATAAGTACATTGCATTTCAACATTCTGATGCCAGTTGTTCTTTTTTTAAAAGAGGGATTTTTTTCCCACATGCTAGAAGCAAAATAGGCTAGGCTACTTGGGAATTGTAGCATCGCTGAACAGAGATAAACGATCTGGAGTTAAAATGTTGTAGACATCTGCTTTTAGGGAGAGACACAAGTGTCTCTGAATATTATACAGGAAAATTAGATGCTACCTCTGAGATGTCTAATACCTTTATTAATTTTCAAAAGAAATTGTCATTTTTTAAAATAAGTATAAATTGGTTGCAATATTACAGTATAGTGCATGTGTCAACACTACTAGTGTTAACATTACCCAAATTATTTGGTGGGACTTTTTTGCATTTTTAAATTACTGGAACAATTATTTTCATTACCTTCATTGTCTCTTGCATGTTCCCTTAAGCTCCCTGTGACTCATTTTTTCTCCATATACAAGTGTGAAGGGCAGGGAAGATGAGCCAGCCAGGCAATGGAGCAAGGTTAATTTTGTGCCATGCTGTTAAGAACAGATAGGTGCTTAAGTGAGAAAGAAATGGCCACAGACAAGCAGGCAAGGGAACAAAGATCTGAGTTCAAGATGTAACATTTTAGGATTATATAGGGAAAATTGTAGTGAAATAAGTGTATCTTATGCCTTTTCTTAATAGTGTCTTCAGGCCATAAGATCTGTGGTGACATGCAAAACAGCCTTCACAAAGAGAAGGAGAAAAGGAAACAGAAATATGAAAACAGGAAACTGAAATGAAATTAGAAATAACTAGAAGGGAAAAAAGAGTAAATATAAGAATACAAAGAACAGCAGAGAAGAGTAAATAATATCCAAAACCGTATTTCAGAGGTATAATGTTATAGTGAATGAAAAGGAATAGGAATGGATAAACAGAAACGGGACATGTAATGTATGAATTTATAAAAAAAACCTTTTCTTCATTTATATGTGTAAATAATGCTTCAATCCACAAGAGACTGGTAATAAATAACATATTAGTGCTATTCCTTTTCCTCCCTTTTTTCTGATCCAGTACTATTCATTAGATATCTAGAGTCAGTTTTGTTCATATTGGAAAAATCTGTAGGACATATTTAATAAATGCTAGTTAGCACTCATGAACAATCAGCTTAATTCTAATTCTTCATGGGTTTTTTTTTTCAGTGGAGTGTGTAATTTATAAAACTGGATGAAGGATGGTTTACCAAACTACAGCTGTGTTCTCTAGACAACTCCAGCCAAAAACATCTTCATTTTGCTTCTCACCAACACATGTAATTTTAAACAAACCATGGTCAGTTAATTTGTTAGCCCTGCTGCTAGGGGTGAGGAAAGAGTGGCATTAAGAGCATTAGGGGTCCTTAAGCATGACATGATATATTTCTATCAATGATCAGGATTCCAGAAAAGGGGGGGGGAATGATTATCACAAAACATGTGCTCAACACAAAGCATTTACTATTACTCAACTTAGAGCATTTCCAGTAATTAGCAATGTATCAAGACTAGTGACACAAAAGAACCTTGCAACCTTCTTTATAGTCTCAGAGTACTGGCCTCAGAGCAAAAGAATAAAATCCTCCTCTAGTTTATCTAGGCATCTACCTAGAAGCAAAGTAGAGATTTGGGGACAAAGTTTGGAGCGAAAGGAATTAAGAGGTGCAGCTCATTAACACTCATGTTGCCATCTAATTTCCCCAACTTCAGTAAGGCATAGCAATTCAGCTTTGGAGATACTATTATACTTCCTCTTCGAAAGCTCTTAGGGTAAAGAACTAAAAATGGGCCAACATTTCAGATAATTTTTGATGTTGTGAATTTGAAGGATCCCACAAATAATCTGTAATAATGAAGATTTTCCCATTAATTCCCAATTTATGCAACTATAGCCATGCAAAATCAAAGCAGGTAAAAGATCAGCAGTGAGAAATAGTCTATATGTGCATATTCAAATGCACACCTCCAAAGAGATCATACGGCTTTTCCAGATGAAGGGACTAAAATATTTAATATTCCATGGATATCAGAATATTATGTTACATATCCCACCAAACCTCTTCTTTGGCATCTAAAAGTGAGAATGAACTTTCAAATTTAAATGTATTCAAATTGATTTATAAATAAATAAAGTAAATAACATAACAAATATACTAAATGTAAATATTTAGACATTAGATGAAAACCATACTTGAGGGCAATCTGCTTAGTATAAGAGCATTATTTGGCCCTGACTTGTTCTCACTAACTACAATTTGAAC
The DNA here is from genome assembly GCF_009769535.1 of Thamnophis elegans. Taxonomy (NCBI): domain Eukaryota; kingdom Metazoa; phylum Chordata; class Lepidosauria; order Squamata; family Natricidae; genus Thamnophis; species Thamnophis elegans. Next base: position 31,535,076 of record NC_045544.1, on the reverse strand, counting down.
ATATTACAATTCTCCAAATGTGGGAATAACAGTATGAATTCCTGTTAATCTGATTAATACAAAATTAAAAACAAAAATGTTTGGACCTGGAGGCTAACAAGCAAGCAGTGCATCTGATGCAGCAGAGGTTACATGCACAGCTTGCAGCTTCCAAATACTCTTCAAAGGTAGTCCCGTGTACAGCACATTGTAGTAGTCCATGCAGGAGATGACCAGGGGATGAGTGACTGAGACAAGGGCTCCCAATCTAGGAAAGGCGTATAATTCAAGTTGTGCAAAGGCCCTCCTATTATGACTGCCATCTGCTCCTCAAGCACAAATCATGAGTACAGGAGGATTCCCAGCTTGTACACTAGGTCCATCTAGGGCAGAGCAAACCTGTCCAAGATCAGAGATGGTAAACCCCCAGATATATAGGAAATCCCCTCCCTCACCCACAGCCTCAACTATGGCTTGTAATCCCAATCTGGCCAGAAGTATACAATTCTTATTGCATATCATGTTTTGAAAGACAAGGCACATTTTGATCTTTGATTGTCCATACAGTTGTGCTCTGAACTTTTCCTTGTACAATCATAAATGTCTAAGTTGTGCTGAAACAAAATTGCCAAGATGCCTCATCTTATTGTGTTTACATATCTTCATTAACATCACCAGATATTGAAGCATTATAATGGTAGTGAATCAGTCTGCACAAGGGTATCATCTGGTTAAATTAGTATTCCTATTCGAAAATGTAGTATTAAGCTATATTTCTATGTTAAGCCAATATTCTATTAATCCATTTTTCACTCCTGACTGAATTACCTAGTTTAATTTAAAACACTAATACATATCAAGTACTTCACGGTATATTTTCTGCATGAAATCTAATCAGTTGCACAATCCCTTTTAAAATTGCTTTTTAAGTACTCCATCTGCTTTCTGAAGTCCCTCCTCAGTGTTTTTATTTTGGTTTTATCTTCTTGTGATTGCCTTTGTATTTTAATGGGGAAAAATGTCTCTAATGCAGAGAGAAAATCAGATGTGTAAGCCTTCGGTAGATATTGAATACAAAGCAAAATAGCAGATATAAAATCATGCCTGTCTTTGTGGCACCCCAATTGCTTACTTCTGTTATTTTGGTATTGTCTCCAGTATCTGATATTTTCACAGGTGTTGAACGCTGAGAGGTAGCGCCCTCGTCTTCTTTATCAGTTCCGGAATCATCTTCAGAACTGCTGGACACGGCCTCCTCGCTGGGTGGCGGAGGAGCACTAGCAGCCGTTTTACGTTGCAGTACTGTTTCTTCTCCTCGGTTGCTTTTGTTCCTGAGGAAGGACAGAATTGTAAATTCAAGAAACAGAAACAGAACAAAAGAATTCTTCTTCTTTTCCTTATGTTAATTGGTGCTAGGTTTTTCCCTCTTGATATTTCATCCGAGTCAAAGATGCACTTAACCTTTGATTAATATGCCAGAAGTCACACATTTAAAAATAATAGATGGACAAGAACTATTCCAAATTTTGACTTAATTTCATGTAAACTTCATTAAAATTCAGTAGTTAATGAACTGAAATTAACAGTAGCTTGTTTCTTAACTTGTCTTATGTTATGATTAACAACAAAACATGTTTCCAAGTTTATCAAATGTTAAATTTTAAAATTTAGAATCATGTTTTATCAATTCACCCAAGGATTGTTTTGCGGTGGGGGGCTGGGCGGGGAGTGGTGACTGTCATCCAGATTCTGCACACTTTTGACATGTAGAGGAGTAATAGGGGGATAGACACATTGGGGGATAGGAGTAAAAATATTCAATTTCTTCTTAAGGAAGTAGTATTTCCCTAACAACATCAATATGAGCCTGAGGATATCCTAAGTAGGAAAGACCTGTGATTTATGTTAATTGTTAAAGTAAACATAAATGGTGGCTGTGGGAAAACATTCATTTAAAATGGAGGTTCTGGTAAAGGAACATGTGAAGCCCTGGGACTGCTCTCAATTTCTCATCAATACTTTTTTTTACAATGAGAATATCGTTAATAAAATATCCAATTTGATCTAACAGTGTCGGCTGACGGGGCTCAGAAGACAGCCCTGTTTTGTGGAATATTTGCCCCTAAGAGATTAGAAAGGCCCAACCAGTGGTAAAATTCAATTTTTTTTTACTATCGATTCTGTGGGCATGGCTTGATGGGCGTGGCAGGGGAAGGATACTGCAAAATCTCCATTACCGCCCCACTTCTGGGAGAAGGATATTGCAAAATCTCCATTCCCACCCCCCTCTGGGGCCAACCAGAGGTGGTATTTGCCGAGCTACTCAAAATTTCTGCAAGTCAGAACTTGCTGAATTTTACCCCTGGCCCCAACCCTGCTGGCCTTTTGTAATGCTTTATAAACTTAGTTCTGTACTAGAACTAAGGGTTCTGAAAGTGTTGAGGGTTCCATTTCTTGACTATACTATCATTTCTACTATTATACTATTTATTAATTAATTATTTTGGCTGTTGTGTATATTTATTTTGGATGTCTGGGGATGATTTGGGTTTCCTCTTTCTTTGAACAGCATTTTCTGCAGAGCTTGTAGAAGTGGAAGAATAAGATAAAGAATACAAAGATAAAAAGGGCCAGAGGAGAAGGAAGGGAAAGATCAAAATCATCCTGCTTTGACTCTGGTTGGTTTAAGAGGTGGAAATGGGATATTCTTGCAAGTCTTTAAATTTATTTTAACACACTTTACAATAGTAAAATAGTTCTGTTTCCTGACCTGATTAACCTCAAAGAGCTGACAATGACATATAATGTTTGTATCTGAACTTTTTCAATGTCTTGCATTTCAATGTTTTTCTAGTAAATTGCTAAAATACTGATAGTTAGTAATATTCTAGGTTAAATAAATAAACCAGTCAAACTTGAAAAGTAGGGAGAAGAGACACCATTATGCCTGATATGCCTCCAGATTAAGAGATCTTGGAACACTGTAGCTGCAGTAAGATATTGCACAAAGTGCCCCTTCAACAGAAGCTTCATGGATTTTTCCATAAAATATCATACTATGCTTTCATTCTTTTCATTTGCTAGAATCCTTGATCCTCTGAGGCTAAATTCTGTTAGACTTTCTGTTCCAGCTACAACTACAGTTTGTTCTGCCTCAGGGCCATTTGGCTCTTCATGTCACCTATGGCTTTGACTACACATTTTAATCTGAGGTGCAAAAACATTAGGAAAGAAGTATCCAATCAAAATGGCTTTTAATGTTTAGAGTATCAAGTAAAACTCTACAAACAAAGGTAAAAGCAAAGGATGACTTTGTTAGCCGAACTGAGTCATTTGCCAACAGCCCAGCCTAGAAAACAGTACATTGCAAAGTAGTGAAGTGGTTAAAAGGCTCCAGATCAAGATCAGAACATTTTGACACTGGTATCGTTGAAAGAGTAATGATTTAAAGCCTCTGGACTATTTCAAGAGCAAAAAATGCAATTGATCTATTCTCTATGAGGCATGATATATTAAGAACAAAATATGACTTTAGGTTTTCAGTACAGATAGCCTTATTGATCGCTTGCATACAATTATAGTATTTACCTCCTTAAAGACATATAAGAATGTTGCTTTCAGCAAATTGATTCTAAGAGACTGAGGACAGAGATGAAGAAATGAAATTACCCTTATGTTCTTTTTTTAAAACGGGATCATTAAAAATAAAAACAAGAACAGAATGTAAAAATTTAAGAAAAAAATTCTTGGGGGTACTCAAATGAAGTAGTAGTTAGTCCTGATTCAATAGTTATAATATTAAAAGGCACATTACAAAATATTTGAGCAAAACTAGGATAATCAACAGAGTTTGAAGGTCTCTCAACACAGAAAACTCTGTACCTTCAGCTGTCACAAGACCATTAACTGATTGTTATCACTGCAATTTTTGAAGGTAGCGTTCTAGAACTGTTGTGAATTCTTAAGACTGCTTAAAGCACTATGGGAACAGATGGATATATGTTAAATCAGTGTTGCAACAGTAACTTTTAGTAGGGAAACCTATCTGTAGAAGTCATGCTTCTCAACGGCACCTATTAAGTGAAGGTAGCTCAAAAGATTTCTTTGCAAAAGGCAAAGATACGTGGAACTGGACTTTTCCTGCAATCCAGCATAGAGCCAAGAGGTATGCAGACTACATAAACTTATCTCAACCTACAGGCCTTCACATGTATTGAATTGTAATTACCAAAATTCCATTCCCAATTCAGGTTAAAGAATAAAAATTAAATCAAAATGGACACAATGTTCTTACTCATCTCGTTTCAGCTGAATCTGATAATAATAAATGAGTTATTTTATTAAAACATAACAGAACCAGTATCTCATAGCAACATTGGTAGCAAAATAAGATCTTAAATACACGGAACTAAAGAGAGAAATATTGTCTGCAGAGTAGATCAGCAAATAGGAGTATGTCATTAAAAATGCAGAAGACTGGAAAATAATCAGAAAAACCAGAGGTACAGTAACTGTGATTAATACTGTCAATTTATAATTACCTGAATAAGATTCTGCTTTTTTTTTTATTTTAGAAACTAAACATACTTTGATAAAAATATTTTATTTATTTTGTATGTGTGGAAGGTATTAAGTAGTAAGACTAGCATACATTTCTATTTTTTTCCCTGGGAAAAAAGATCTATTGCTTTAAAATGAGCGGATAACTTGCCGTTTGTGAGTTGTAAGCAACCAGAAAGCCTTCTGCAGCTTGCTAGCTGAATTATACTCTATAATAAAGGACGTTATCTATCCCACATTAAAAATTCCTGCAATGATACTGTAAATCTTTCTATATAATTCTTCCTTTACCAGCTGCTGCACTGCCAAGGTCTTTAGTCAGTAATTGTCTATCTTGAGGTGCGGGGATAAGCCTAGTTAAAGAAATAGGAATGACTTTTTGCTAAAATATAACCCAAATAACCTGGCTGATGAAGTATAAAAAAGAAAGAAGAAAATAAAAGAAGAGTGCTTATCTCATATTTGATTTGAATTCTGCCCCAATAACTGAAATGTCGCTAAACAAGCAACCTTGTAAGGTAGACACTAGATAGATCAGCAAAAACACTTATAACTTTAAATGTAAAGGAAGTAACAGTAGAAATACTAAAAATAAATTTCATGCATCAAATGGCAATAAAACATTGGAGTAGTTCTGTAATTGTTAGATTATTTTTGTTTTTTATTACCACATTAGAAGAGAGCATTTACTTGGGGTGAAGGGGGGATGTGAGGGGACAACATTGAATGCACTGCTACCTGGTACTCTGGCAGCTAGTTATACTACCATTAGTTGGTATTATCTTAGTTTGGTTTATGTAGGTGTCCAGCTACCAGAGGAGTCCAGAGGAAAAGGGAATAGCATAAATCTCTCTGACAGAAGCAGACAGATGCTGATCTCCTTTTGTGGGTTCTGCAGGCAGAAATATGGTTTACTGTAAATCTATTAAATACTTAAGATTTAGAAGCTGAAATTCAAACCCCAGCCTTGTGCATACATTTGCCTCTGTGCCTAATTTGCATATATCCTTTTGACATGAAAAATAGTCATTGGTCCAATTCACACTGCATTCTATCCATTAGCAGAGCAATAGCATATTAACGTGAAGATAGCTAAATAAATAAAGCAATATTATGCTTTTTACAGCAGTTCTTTCCTTACCCCAAAACAGATTTTGCAGTTTCATCTGGTTTACGTACAGTAAATGGGCTGGGATCAGTGGGAACATTCTTAGGCATAAAATCTCTGAAGAAATGTAAAGGAGAAAGAAAAATCAATAATCAAATGAAAAGCTATATTACTTTTCAGGAGTAATATTTTTTCTGGACAATAGAGTATTTCAGACATAATTGCCATAAAATGTGTGCGCACATATATACATATACTGTACATACAAACACACACACACATTCAAGTTAGGAAGTGATTTATTTGTATTACTGGTTGGACTATCCATTTCCAACATCACAATGACATTCCTCTTGTTAAATAATCAAAACCATGTCAAATTCACTTCTTGATAACTGATTCACACAGCCAAGTATCCTACACACTTATCAGCAAAATGCAAATATTTCAGAACATCTTATATTGGTGAATTCAGGCAAAACTAGGTTGGTTATAAATGCCTTATGATGGATACCAGACAGAACTAAATTTCTTTTGAAACTGGAAACACACAGTACAGAGTTTTATGGAATTTAGCACATTATTTATTGAATTAAAACAGAAACAGCATGTAATTTCTAACAATCCAGTGCTGCTTCTGTCTTACGGTATATTTTCTATTATATACTTTTTAAAGAAAATTGAATAAGAGTTTGGAGAAAAACAGGAAGTTCAAAATGCAGCATCAAATAAAAATGAAATAAACATACCGCATTGAATTTGTCATTGCCAAGCAAAAGATGTCATCAAAACTGCTGAGTTCATATGGTCGAAAAAAATCATTATGAATATCAACCTCATCATCAAACTTATGAAATCTCTTCACTATTAACTTCCTCTGGTTTTCAGCACATGTCACTAAAACAAGTAAATCATACTTCTAAGTCAAAAGGAAAAATACAGCTTGCATTAACTTGTGAGTTTGTGGATGCATTAAATCGAAATACTTAAATTTTGCTTTTTTTGTCATTTTATTAATACTTTTATTATTAGCATATTGAGGATTATGCACTTTCCATGTTAGAATATATGGCCTCTCTACTCCTCCTTTTTTTTAAAAATAATAGCAAATAAGTCCCTCTCCATGTTTCCCCAACCAATTTCCCCAGCCAACTAACGTCTGTTAATTACTTTAGATAAGTGACAATACATATATTACAAAAACAAATCAGATTTTTGGTCTGAAGGACCATCACAACACAGAATAGTGGTCTATAGCTAGCTAAATCCACCTAGAATCATAGGGTTAAAAGGGATCTTCAAGGTCTTTTAGTTCAACCCTCTGCCCAAAGCAGGAATCTTTATACCATTCCAGACAAATGGTTGCCCAAACTTCTTGAAAACCTCTAGTGATAGAGCACCCAAAACACCAGGAAGCAAATTGTTCCATTGATGAATCATTCTTAATGTCAGGAAATTCCTCCTTATTTCTCTTTGGTGAGCTTCCACCCATTGCTTCTTGTCCTAACTTTAGGTGCTATGATTGAAACCATCTTCTCTGTGACAGCTTCAAATATTGGAAGATCTCTCCCAGGTTTTTTCTTCGTTAGGCTTAACATACATAATTCCCTTACCTATTAATCATGTGATTTGGCCTCCAGACCCCTTATTATCTACCAATTTGATAAATGCCCCTTCAGCCCCCTCATTTAGCTCATTTATGAGGATTTTGAAGAACATTGAACCCTAGACAGAACCTTAAGGTACCCCACTGCATGCTTCCCCCCACATAGATGTAGTTCCATTGAGAACCGCATTCCAAGTGTGGCTGGAACTCGGAAATTTTGAACTTGTCCAAAGCAGGTAAGTATTATCTTACCAAATCCTTCCCTATTTTGACTTGCATTCCTGTTCTGTCTCCCACAGTGATGCTTTTGATAAGATGAACTATATTTCGTTTTTGCTTGAAGACAGATGCAAAGAAGAAATCTTGCACTTTCTTCCTACTGCCCATCATCTTATTATCATTGTCTTCCATTAGTTACGAATCATTTCCTCGATTTTTTTTTTTCTCCTTACATTTTCACAGAACCCTTTTTGTTATTTTTGGTGTTTGTTGCAAGTCTTAATTCATTATGACTGTCCTGGCAGACTCAGGCTATTTGCTAGTATTCTGTTTCAGTTACCTGCCCCTCTTTCAATTTTTTTGTAATTCTCCTTTTTGTCCCTGTTTACCAAATAGCTCTTCATGCAATCCATTAAAACAGGAGGAAGCCAAGCAAAATATCCCTCAAATCCCAAGTTTCCTTGGTTATATTAATGGATGAAGTTGAAAAATGAGGGAAACATAATATATTAAGATGGATAACTGAGATAATCAGAGTATTATATACTGCTAAATCCATATTTCATATATCTTCATAAAGGGATAAAAGCCTTATTAACAACATTGAAGCTTAATTCACCACTATGTTAGGGAATGATTTTATTATGCCCATTTTATGTTGTATATTATACAGATTATACAGTTTTAATTATTATACAAGTATAATTTACCTTCATCGAAAGGCAGTGGCAAATATTTTAAAACACCAGGAGTCCACCAAAAAGTATAGCTTTAAACAAAAAACAACAAACATAAAATGAGAAAAACATTTATTCATCCTTCACATATCTTATATTTGCAATTGCCTCTTGTCACATAATGCTTCTCCTCTACCCAAACCCTCACCCTATTCCTCATGGCCTATAGTTGCTAAGCCCACATATACTGTATGTATACACAATTACACATTTCGTATTATCCAAGCTTTCTTTTCCAATAGTCTTAATGTCGAATTTTAGATTATAAATTCTTTATGATATGATGCAGCAAATTAGAACCATTATAAAAATAAATGAGAAATTAGCTGTGAGGTTGAAGTTAAATAATTATCTAGCTTAATAACCATCTTTTACATATAATACATTCATTATTTCAGTCAAGACTGCATATCATTCTTAACAGAACAGCCCACTAAAGTAAAATACATAACATTCTTAAGAAATCATTCATATCCAGACCACTTTTTATTATAGGTAATTAGTCCTAAAGTAACAGAAATATACATCTTCCCCTTCCATTATAAAATGTGACATAGAACAATTACAATGTTGCTTGTTTATATTAAAAACTATATATTAACATTGATGATTGATTGATTTTTCAAAAAGTATTTGTAAAAGTTTAAACTATCTTACTTCTGAATAACAGAAATCGAGCACAGCACTACTCATATATTTAGCTTCTGACTGCTGCAGAACTGTACTGCTGCATAGTTCCTCCCAAGCATTAACTTAGCATTAATGAACTTGTCCCAACCTCCATCTCTTTCAGCTTTTGGCAGTTGTGAAATAGAGCCAATTGTTGAAGACACTCCTATGCTAGATTAGTTTGCTATACCTGGTATTAAAATCATATTAATCATTCACAGAACTTGAGGTTCAGAACGTGAGGTTATGTCATTCTCTTTCAAATGTCTTTTTTGCATCAGTATCTTACCTATTAATATGTCAACAAAGTGAAATCATACGTCTGGATATGATACTGTTGTCCTTTCCAATTGCCAACCTAATGCTCTTACCATGCACATTGAATCTCATGATTTAAAAAACTCATAATTTATCCAACTATGATAGTAAGTATGCTTTCTTACTCCATAGGTCTCATAACAGCTTCTTGGATGAGAAGTGAAATGTTTTCAAAAGAAAAAAAAACTTAACAAAGTCCAGTTCTCTTTTGAAAAAAAGCACCTTTGGGACTATTTGTATATATATATTAGGATGGAAAGGTGTCTTTAAAAGAGGGCGTACAAATAAGTTGCTGGGAAATATTCCAAGCCAATCAACTGTGTATTCTGAAAATGTAATAAAACTAACCAGACATTTTCTCTTGCTGTTTTAATGTTAATTGAATTGTTTGGATTGTTCAATCCAGTCACCTAGGATTAATTTTACTCCCCTAAATCCTGCAAAAAGTTTCATTTTCTCTGCTGGAAAATGGAAATGATCATACTGTAGAGTACCGTATCTGCAATATGTAATTTTTGTGAATAACCTTTTGAGCCCTTGTAAAGCAATATATTAGAAGCAAATATGTGTACCTGCTAACTTTGAAACTAGAAAGTATTTCCCACCAGTTTAAAAGCTTCATTGTCTTCTACTCTTGACAAATCCTTACACTGTTCCACTTCTGTATGTGTGTGTCATTTTGGCCATCAACCATGTTCTTGCTTTGTTTTTGTTCTCTGAGTGGCATTATGAAATCTCTGAAGGTGACTGAACATTTCTCTCCTCATATTGCTATGGATAATAATCTTATCCTTAGTCATAAAGAAGCCATTTTCTACAAAGACTGTACATTTTACAAACCAATATAATCAAAGAATAAGTTCTAGCTGCTTTCTCCATCATGGTCACTCTGACTGAACAAATTGAGATAAAGCTGTAATTCTGAATCATATCTCAAAGGCATCAACTAAACTGACAGTAAGGTCGCGAGTTTACAGTGTAAACTATCTTCATATTGTAACTATATCATGATAATACAACATATAGTAATATTGCTTTAGGTAGTGTCCAATGGGATACTTTTACATGCAGAACATAAATGCAATAACCCTTCCTCATGTTGTTCTACAATAACTAATATTGAAGTGCAGGCTGTAGTTGATCCTGGAAGCAGTAATAAGCATTTATGAGTGGTAGCTGTTCACTGTCATATCATCCACAAATTTACCTAGTTCTCTTAAAATTATATCTTATACTACCTGATGATGATTTTCTAATTTATTGTAATTTTCTATTCTACATTCTGAAGCTCACACTATTTTCTCTCTCTTTACAAATGTAACATATTATAAGAAGAGAGTTGGAAGAGACAATGGAGGTTTTCTAGTCCAACCCCCTGCTTAGGCAGGAAACCCTACACCACTTCAGACAAATGTTTATTCAACATTTTCTTAAAAACTTCCAGTGTTGGAGCATTCAAAACTTCTGGAGGCAAGTTGTTCCATTGATTAATTGTTCTAACTGTCAGGAAAGTTCTCCTTCGTTCTAAGCTGCTTCTCTCCTTGATTAGGTTTCACCCATTGCTTCTTGTCCTACCCTGAGGTGCTTTGGAGAATAGCTTTGTTTCCTCTTGTTTGTGGCAGCCCCTGAGATATTGGCACACTGCTACCATGTCTCCCCTAGTCATTTCAACAAGAAATGTTGAAATTCTTCCTCATAGTACAGCTGCTCAATACTCCTAATCATTTTGATTTAAGTATCTTCCAAGCCAATCAACTGTGTATTCTGAAAATGTAATAAAACTAACCAGACATTTTCTCTTGCTGTTTTAATATTAATTGGATTGTTTGGATTGTTCAATCCAGTCACCTAGGATTAATTTTACTCCCCTAAATGAAAAAAGTTTCATTTTTCCAATTCTAAAATATATATTTTGTCCTAGTGTACATTACATTAAACTTCTACTTCAATATAGCTTTTCATTTCAATCTTTATTTAATTTGGAGAACAATTTTGGAACTCTTGGTATTTCTTTTGTTTTTAGCACCCTGAATTAACTGCCACCAGCCATGCTGTTAAGTCCAGTTTATTTATAACATACTTGACATACTTTCGTTCTGAAAAAAGATCTTTGAGGGATCCCTTGCCAATTCCTTTCATTGTGATATCTGTCTACTGCTTGATAATTTAAACATTACTTATTTCAGTTATATAGATAGAAAGATATTGCTGACAGCAGTCAGGAAAATAACGCCTAATGCATTTGTTTGAGACAGATCAGGGCAGAATTGCATGCAGAGATTCCTTTGCCTTGCTAGGGGATGGAAAGAGCCTTGCATGCAATCTTTGTTTTTATATCACCTTTTAAGGTGGATTTTTATACAGCATCTCCATATCTGATGTTTTTATGTTTGTTGTGTTATTCTATTGTTGTATGCCACCCAGAGTCAATTTTGGGTGAAATGGTGACTATACAAATTTGATAACTAAATAAATAACTCTATGAATGGAAAAAGTTTTGAAAAAGTAAATTTTATTAATGGAAGTTTCTGCTTGCAATTCAAAACTCTTCCACAGGTTCCCGTTAGTAAAAGTGGCATACGCTCTTTCTCTTGAAGCTCCCTCCAACCCACTAAAATATAGGATGGAGGTAGGAGGAAATGGAATGGAACAATTTGATTTTCTGTACTTCGGGAATATTGAAATGAAATACCTTCGCCTTGTCTGGAGAAGATTCATTGTGTCCTTTTGATGCAAATAACAATCAGTAGGAAGTTCCCAGAGATGAGACTTTCCTTCTTCAGGCTGAAATACTCCTAGAAACAGGTTAATAGAATCTTGCCGGTCAGCATCTAAAAGATACAAGGAAAGGGATTTATTTTTTAAAAAATTTAAATTTTTAAAATTAAAATTATTATTTTTTTTAAAATATATGCTCACTCAAAATATATCATTAGTTTTACTGCCAGAAAGCTTAAAATTGGAATGGGAATAGACGATTAACATTATAGGAAACCTACAGCTGCAAACAGAATTGTTGTTTCAAATTATTTCTTAACATAGTTGCAAAAGTACACCAAAAGTCATAATTATATTCTTGCATATCTTCCTGCCTGCAGCCGCCAAATCACTATGGATAAGTCCACACATATCTCATGTCCCTCCTTACAAAGAGAACAGAATACAGTGGCAATTTGCATGCATTTATGCATATATCTGTTTTCTATAGCCTTTCCATATTTTTTTCTACTATGCCGTTCCATGATGCCTAACACAACAAGTTCCATTTTCCTTTCTCCTTAAAATCAATTTTATTTTATTTCAATCTCAGTTTAATTACAGATTTATCTTCTAGATAACTTATTCTCCAATTATTTCTTTCACATTAAACTTGGAAGCTAGGTTCTTCCTTGAATGCTTCCATATTATACTTTTTGGGAGTTTTCTCAATCTCTGCTCTATAAATGATCCCTTCATTAACTAATATATTTTTCTTTAGCAAAACAGGAATCGTGTGAAGAGTCAATTCAACAGCTCACAGTTTATGTGTAACAAATCTATTATCCATGATTTATCACATATATTTTATGTACACTGAGAGCTTATGCACCGAAGACAAATTCCTTGTGCTCCAATCACACCTGGTCAATAAGGAATTCTGTTCTATTCTATAACCTTGGCTATTATGTGTAAATCAATTTCCAATATAGCAGTACATGGAAAATTAAATTTGGATACACCATGAACATATTATACAATTGTACATATGTACAAGAACTTAATTTGAGAATACTTTTATTTTCATAAAACAAAATTTCTTGTGTATATACATATCCATGTTTTTATTTGATAAACCTCTTTTTAATCAGAACAATATTCTCAGTCAAACCTGATTGCTATTAATTATTATTAATTAGAAAAATTACCTCTAAAAGTGCCTCTTAAATGATATGGGGGGAAAAATCTTCAAACACAGAATTCAATTTGATACCTGAAAAAGCATTGCTATAGTATCTCGAAAGAGTTTGCATAATATCTTTAGAATGCTGGGTCCAGGGTGCTATTTTCCTGTAGGTTTTTACTCTATGAACCAGTTGAGAGCCACCATACTGGAGTGACAATGTATCCCCATGATCTTCATATAATTCTTCAAATAATCTAAATCAGGAAAAGCAACATAGTTTAGAATTGCATCTTAGTGGAACAGATGCAAATGGGAAACCATTAGCTATTTCTTGAGAAGGCAGAAATATATTGCCATGCGATAAATTTAGGGCTTTATCACTAACATAGATAATAGATAGAGTGCAAGTTAAAAACTTCCATTATATCCACACAATACAGATTTGAAACTATGACTCAAAGCAAAGCAAGGAAAATTGATATTGACCTCATATGGCCAGTAGCAAAGCTCCCACACAGACATTTGCTTTGTCTGTTGTTCCTGCTCGGCAATTATCAGCTAAAATAAAATGTTGAAAAGATGCATCTAGCTCGACTGAAATCCTTACTAAAAAGGACACGTTCATGGACATCGCTATAACACGAACTTTGTAAATGCACACGTTACTGTCTCATATCCCCTGCTCCATATGGGCAGCTGATCTTTGAATCTGTAAGCATCCCTCCTCCCAAAAAAGAAGCATAGAGGAGAGCAAACATTTAAAAGCCAAACATAAAAATATTCTTCTTAGATATTAAATTAGAGAATTTATTATTATTTATTATTTATTTCTCTACTAAAAAGAATAATAATCAACTGGCATTTTAATTTAATCTTTCTCATAACCAATATCCATTAGCATTTGTCATTCAACCCCCTAGGAACTGAAGAACCTCTCCAATTTCATAAGGCTTACTATAATTTTTACCAAAAAGGTTTGAGAAAGGTTAAATGCCAATTTAAAGTCAACTAGAACCATACAAAAGCTGCTTTAGAATTAATTAAATTGGAACAGCAAAAATGTTTCCGCAATAAATAAAAAAATCCATCTATCCATCCATGCTTTGGGGAATAGAAAAAGATTTTTCAGCTGTCAGATAAACGAATCCGTATTTCAATATGCTAAAATATTCAAGTTAATGTGAAATGAGGTGCAGAAATAGAGCTTTAGAAAAGAATTAGTAGTGTAAAACAAATGGCTGTATTTACTAAATCTTGCAAAAGCAAAGTCTTACCTAACGGCATCTGTGTCAAACAGAAGATTAGGTTTGTCAATCAATCCCAAGGAATAAAGTTGGTAGGCTAAAGCACATTTCCCAACCATAAATTGGGCTGTATTTGTACGATCCAAACAGTCCACACAATTGGTTCGAAGAACTCCTGTCTGAAAAATCATTTTCATAAATGCAGAATCTCTAATTAGCTCAAAACACATCAGTAAATGCCAAAGTCTCCTTCAGGGTAGGGGTTGTTTTTTTTTTATTTGCCCTCAATCCACAGAACATAATCTTCAAGGCTACACATTTGTCTATGAGCATCTGTTCATGGGAGGAAAGTTGTGCCTATGGATATGCTGGGCTTTCTTTTTCTGATCCAAGATTAATTATATTGGCTGTAACCAAGTAAGATTGTTCATACTATTTTTTCCAGATTTCCAAATTCCTTCACATTGAGCAGATAATCAAATATTTGTATTATGAGCTTCCTTGTTATGAGATGTGCTGTATTTCTACTTATAGTATAACATTTCTAAAATGCTTTTATGAACATAAAGTAGAAGCATCACTTTTATGTAAATTCACAATAATTCTCCAAAAGACTGCTTTCTCTAGTGATAAATATAGCTTGCCTATCTGAGAATATTGATCTATAGTATTTAATAACAATTTTTTAAAAGTTCATTTCATTTACCTGCAAACGGCCACTGGGAACTACATATCCTCCTAGTTCATTCCATCTGTAGTATAAAAATACAAGTGCTTTATAAGATACAGCTTTCTATATATAAAAATCTTGTTCAAACTTTAGAAAAATCTTAAGAAGGAATTCTTTTGAAAGAAGTATTCTCCTTGTACAGCAGAATAACTCTATGTCCACAGAGCAGAAAGAGACAAAATTTGGGGAAATTCTTTGGGAACTGGGATATTTAAGGGGCCAAGTTATCAGTGAACATATTCAAAATCTGAAAAAGTGGACTAAGTATGTGTTAAGGGATAATAATATGCACTTTTGGAAGACTTAAGACACATATTTTGCTTCTTATTCTTTAATCCCACCCACAAAATGGGCCAAAACATTTGCCCCACCCTCTTCACAGGGCTCTCTAGGCTCCCATGTCTATCATATCATGGACATCAGATTTTCTCTGTAAAAATTTTGAGAATTCATTCACTCAAATGACCCTGTCCCGTTTGTATTGGAGGCACTTTCTACGGTGCTTTCAGGTCAAAAGGATTAGCTGATGACATCACCATTGACCAAGGGACATTCCTTCATGACCCTGTCAAGGAGCTGGAGTGAGTAACGGGAGCTCACTCCGCCATGCAATAGCACTCAGGTCTGGAACATGGACTTGGTAACCTAGTGTCCTTAACCACATGAACCACTGTACTCCTACTCACGATATGATCTTGTGAATTGTTGACATTTTGGGGAACAGTATTTTACTGTATGCAAATAGATATCCAGGGAAATGTTTAAATGCTAAAGAAATTAATGTAAGTTAATTATATGTCAAAACTCTGATAACTAACTAGGAAAAATTATGGTAGTCCTGTGTGAGATAGGATGGGGAGGCGAAAGGAGTCGGTAAAAAGAATACTTTTGAGAAATTGGAAATGTGACATTATTTTAAATATTAAGGAGTGGCTTTAGGAAATAAGGAATTTATCAGTCTGAAAAAGGCATTGTTTTCTACTAATCAAAGGGTGACATAATACATTCTTTGTTGACATAGATTTCATATTTTACAATATCATTTTGTACCTAATTATTCTATTCTATTATATTTTTATGAACCAATAAATAACTATAAGTTTGATGTATAAAGTAGAATTCCTTTCTTTCTTTTTTGTCTACTTTATTTTGTTAAAATTCATTTTTCATTTTTGGATGTTTTTGGTTTAATTTTATTATTGCTGAATATCTTAGTGCTCTTATTATATGTTATAATTAAAATAATACTTAAAAACTTTTAACTGTAGTTCCTTATTCAATCCAGCAACAATGTTATAGCAATAGCAATAGCAATAGCAGTAGACTTATATACCGCTTCATAGGGCTTTCAGCCCTCTCTAAGCAGTTTACAGAGAGTCAGCATATTGCCCCCAACAATCCGGGTCCTCATTTTACCCACCTCGGAAGGATGGAAGGCTGAGTCAACCCTGAGCCGGTGAGATTTGAACCGCTGAACTGCTGATCTAGCAGTAGCGTGCAGTGCTGCATTTAACCACTGCGCCACCTCGGCTCTTGTTATGATTTACTTAACATTCTTCTCTGGCCTAATAGACTATGCTAGATTCTAACTTTCAAAATATATGAAGGTTCATGAATATTCTACAATTCTATTTAAAATACTGGGCTGCCGGAAAACCAACAATTATTAGCTAATATGTTGCACAATTAAGAAAATATTAAAACCATAATAAAGACAGATTTAATATAAACAATGATTGGGCATAGAGTGTAGAAGCATTTTTTATAACTACACATCATCCATAAACCCAGTACAAGAGGATAGTCTTCAACTCTTTCTGAAATGATATGGGCGGGGATATTAATCTGAATAGTATTCCGTAGAGTTGGGGCAACAAACCATAGAAAAACCCTTTCCAGGACCTGGTCCTTCTCCTGAACTCTTGGAAAAGGAATCACAGGCATATCATTTCATGTAGAACATAAAAGGATAGGAATTTTGAAAGATTGATTCTATTATTTAAAAAAAAATATTTTTTTGCAAACTCCAAGAGCTGAGACTTCTTATCACACTTCCATAGGGAAAACACTTTTTGCATAGTTACTGGGAAATGGCATTAACATATAGATGATGCAGTAAGTTTTGCAGGGAATAGAAAGCTTAAACCTTAAGATAAATTGTTCCTAAGAGCATCTCATAATACATCCCTTAATAAATGAAGTGACTGTTAATATTAAATAATATGCTTTAATATTAATAACTTACTGTTGAATAATGCATGAAGATATATTAACTGTATTAAGGAATTATATGCAATTGATCAATAACTGTGT
Source organism: Thamnophis elegans (assembly GCF_009769535.1). NCBI lineage: Eukaryota > Metazoa > Chordata > Lepidosauria > Squamata > Natricidae > Thamnophis > Thamnophis elegans. The sequence goes on along the minus strand of NC_045544.1, from coordinate 31,517,710 downwards.
AACATTCCCAAATTAATTCATGAATTGTAATGAAGAATCAATAGTCCTTTTGATAAATTTGATAAAATAAACTAAAGATTTTATTTTGTTTTAAAGATTCCTACAATGTCTGCTGCATATAAAATGAACAATGTATACTATTCTGAACCAATTAAAAAAAGACATGACCAAAAGCATACTAGTGTTCAGGCCCAAAACACTGTATTCTATAATATCTTCTCCAGTCTAGTGTCATCTAAATGTATTTGGATTTCATCTCTTTTAATTGCTATTCAACTAGGAAAAAAGGTACGTACTCTACATATGTTTAATTAAATGAATAGGTTTCTATCACTTAAGAGTAGGGCAAGTAAACATTTCATATAAAATCCTGCATTAAAATTTGGCTCTAAAATTGATTCCGAAATGAGATTGCTATGATCTGGCTGACCCCACCATCCTGCTGGTGTTTCAATGGGCCTTGAAAACCTGCTTCTTCACCCAGGCCTTTGATGAGAGTTGACTGAAACTCCCTTTGGACTGTATGGATGAATAGCTAAAGCTATTCTCCAAAGCACGTGAGGGCAGGACAAGAAGCAATGGATGGAAACTAATCAAGGAGAGAAGCAACTTAAAACTAAGAAGACATTTCCTGACAATTAGAACAATTAATCAGTTGCCTCCAGAAGTTGTGAATGCTCCAATTTGGAAGTTTATAAGAAGAGATTGGACAACCATTTGTCTGAAATGGCATAGGGTTTCCTGCCTGAGCAGGGGGTTGAGCTAGAAGACCTCAAGGTCCCTTCCAACTCTGCATTCTATTCTATTCATTTGCAACTACCCAGAGTTGTTTGAGTTACGCAATATATAAATAATAATAATAATAATAATAATAATAATAATAATAATACTCCGCCGTTGCCGGTCCCAAGCCCGGATGAGAAAGGAGGAGGGTTGGGGTCAGGTTGGCATCTGGTCCCGTAAAAAAAACAACCACCAACCCATACAATATGGTGAAAAAAAACAAATAAGAATTCCATACCGCATCGGTCATCGCGCGGGTTAACAAGGGCCGCGGCGGATGTTGGGGTCCCTGGACATCCGTCGACAAGTGGGCTACAAGTGGACCAGCCAACAAAACGACAAAAATATAGTGCAGATGAAAACCGTGCCATAATGGCCTGTTACTACAACTCAGAGCCAGAAAAAAGAGGCTATTTAAAGCGAATGTATGAATTATGGAAAGAACAATATCCAGATTCAAATGTTAGTGAACAACGACTAGCAGATCAAAGGCGATTTATTATACGGAATAAAGTGTTTAGTGAAGTTGAACATGAGGAAATTCAGGCAAATTGCAAAACCCAAAAACAATATCACAAGCGGAAATAACTGATATTCAAGACACAACTAAAGACATTATAGTAGAACTCCCAGAAGAAGCTCTCGGGGAGGAAATAACATCACCACCACTAGAACCAGTTATTACTGAACCAACTGATGAACTAACTCAAAAACAAAAAGAATTGAAGGATAAGATCATGGAGCATTTTCTGCTTAATGAGGAAAGGCAATGTTTGCCATCACTAAAAACTGTGCCTAAGAAAATTTTGGCCCCTATCATGAAAATGGTTAATGCAGTGTTTTCAACAATTGAATCGGGATCCATCTTGGAAACGAACCAGTTAATGTACAGTGCTGCTGTAATAGTCACCAATGAACTAAGCATTAAAATCAAAGTACCTAGTCACACAACGGAAAAAGGATCAAAGCCAAAGTGGAAAATCCTATTAGAACAAAAAGTCAAAAAATTAAGAGCAAATGCTAGCAACTTAAAGAACATGCATGAGCAATGGCTTAAAAACAGCAAAATCATAGATCGGCTAATCAGAATATATAGATTGGATACAAGAAACATCAATAAAGCTGTAGAGATTGTAAAACAGCAGATAACAGCAACAGCTAGAAAAATTGAAAGATATGAGGCACGAATCATCCAATATAAACAAAATCAGCAATTTCTATCAGACCAACGGCGTTTTTATCAGAGTCTTAATGTGAATGGTGACACCAAAAGTAAAAAACCAGAAAAGCAGGCCACAGTTGAATTCTGGAAAGAATTGTGGGAAAATGCAAAGGACTACAATAAGGAAGCAAAGTGGATACATGACTTTGAGAAAAGCATTGGCAACAAACAAATGCAAGTATTAGAAATAACAACTGAGATGGTCAAAAATCGAGTAAAAAAGGTAAAGAATTGGACATCACCTGGAAAGGACCAATTACATGGTTTCTGGCTCAAATATCTGACCAGTTTACATGCAATATTGGCCAGGCAACTGAATGAAATTTTACAAAAGGGCCAAATTGATGAATGGTTGACAACTGGAAAAACATACTTGATTCAGAAAGATGCAACTAAAGGAACAACACCTGAAAACTACAGACCAATAACGTGCTTGCCAACAACCTTCAAATTACTCACAGGCATTATTGCAGATAACATGATGGATTATTTGAAAACAAACAACATCTTGCCAGTAGAGCAAAAAGGCAACAAAAGAAGGAGCAGGGGCACAAAAGATCAACTCCTAATTGATAAAATGATATTAGAAAATTGTAAGAACAGAAAAACGAACTTGAATATGGTCTGGATTGATTACAAAAAGGCATTTGACTCACTGCCATATAGTTGGATCATAAAATGCTTAAAAACAACTGGCATTAGCAAAAATATTACATCCTTTACTGAAAAGATGATGAAACAATGGAGAACTGAGTTGGCAGTAAGGAATGAGAACTACAGAATGGTTAATATCAAGCGAGGAATTTTCCAGGGTGATTCACTTTCACCTCTTCTCTTCATCATCGCGATGATCCCACTATCAGTAATCTTTTAAAAAAATGAAATTAGGCTACCAAACAGCCAAAGAAACTGAAAAAAAATTGCATTTATTATATATGGATGATTTGAAACTCTATGGAAAGTCAGAAATAGAAATCCAATCACTGACAAACACAGTCCGAGTATTCAGCACTGATATTTCAATGCAGTTTGGCATGGAAAAATGCACCACTGTATCCATAAAAAGGGGCAAAATCACTACATCTGAGAGAATTGAAATGCCCCACGGCCAACTAATTAAATGCAATGAAAATGAAGCCTACAAATACTTAGGCATTCTGCAGTTGGATAACATCAAGCATGGAGAAGTAAAAACTATTGTCAGGGGAGAGTACACCAACAGAGTTAGGAAAATTTTGAAATCTAAATTGAATGGTGGAAATACAATCAAGGCCATAAATACCTGGGCAATACCAGTTATAAGATACACAGCTGGTATAGTTAACTGGACACAAGCTGATTTGGACAGTTTGGACCGAAAAACCAGGAAACTAATGACAATGCACTACAGTTTACATCCACGTGGTGACACTGATAGACTTTACCTGCCCCGAAAATCAGGTGGCAGAGGATTATTACAAGTGAAGCAAATAGTTGAAGAAGAAAAACATGCACTGGCTGATTATTTAAAAGAAAGTCAAGAACATCTATTAATCGAAGTAAAGAACAAAAATCTATTGAAGGTCCAACAGACGAAACAAGAATACAGAAAAGATGTGATAAAATCAAGAATGGAGAGTTGGCAGAACAAAGCATTGCATGGCCAATTTCTGGAAAAAATAAAAGATAAAGTGGACAGTGAAAAAACTTGGTTATGGTTAACAGCAGGTACATTAAAGAAAGAAACAGAGTCACTAATCCTGGCTGCGCAAGAACAAGCTATCCACACAAATGCCATTAAGGCCAAAATCGAAAAATCCTATGATGATGCCAAATGCAGACTTTGCAAAGAAGCTGATGAAACTGTTGATCACATACTCAGCTGCTGTAAAAAAACTGCGCAGACTGATTATAAATTGCGGCACAATTCAGTAGCGCAAATGATCCATTGGAATTTGTGCAAAAATTATAATATTAAAACAGCAACAAACTGGTGGGAACATCAGCCTGAAAAAGTCACCGAAAATCAGATGGTCAAGATCTTGTGGGATTTTCGCATACAAACGGACAAAATACTGGCGCATAATACACCAGACATCACACTGGTTGAGAAAAATAAGGTTACAATCATAGACATTGCAATACCAGGTGATAGCAGGGTCGATGAGAAGGAATATGAAAAAACCACGAAATACCAGGACTTAAAAATCAAAATTCAACGATTATGGCACAAACCAGCAGTGGTAATTCCAGTGGGAATCGGCACACTGGGTGCTATTCCAAAAGCACTGGAATTACATTTAAAACAGTTAAAAATTGACAAAATCACCCTCAGTCAAATGCAAAAAGCCGCATTGCTTGGATCTGCACGCATATTACGAAAATACGTTACGATGTCCTAGGCCCCTGGGTGGGGCCCGACTAGTAATCAATGCCAAATCCGGCGAAACAACTAGCCGCTGTGATACAATTGTATAATAATAACAATAACAATAACAACAACTGGAAAAAGTCACAAAATACTGCGACCTGGCCATCGAAACTACTTGATTATGGATGAAACATGCAACAGTGATATCCATTGTCATCATGGCACTTGGTACCATATCTGAGAATTTTATAAGATACATCAACAAATTGCAGCTTCCTGCAATAACACCAGCGAAACTGCAAAAAAATGAGCTACTCAGAACATCATATATTTTAAGAAGGTACTTGGTTGATACCTAGGACCCTGGCAGCAACCCGTATCAACCATTAGCACCAGTCATTGGTATTTGTAATGCATTTTTGAATATTCAGTTGACTGAATTTCATGTTTAATGAATAAAGTATAATAATAATATCATCACTACTGTTTGTCATTGCACTGATTCCTCTGTCAACAATACTGAGCAAATCAGGCCATGGCTTTCAAACATCAAAAACATTTGCTAAACTATGTCACCTGCCTTACATGGACTATCTGAAGCTGTATGGAAAAACATCATCTGAAATAGAATCGCTCAACGTTGTTCATAAAAACAGCCAAGCTATTGCAATGAAGTTTGAACTGGAAAAATGTGCCACCCTCATTATCAACTGAGGAAAAACAGTGTAAACTGAGTGAATCAAGATCCTCTATAAAAATATCATCAAGAGTCTGGATGAAGAAGGTCACTATATATACCTAGACATTCTTCAGACTGAAAACAAGAATAAAACTGAAGTCAAAAATAAGGTTAGAAGTCACAAGAGTGAAAAAGATCTCAAAGTCCAAATTCTCTGGAGGAAATACCATCAAGGCAATTAACAACAAGGCAATCCCAGTCATTAGATACACAGCTGAAATAGTGAACTCGATTCAAGTAGAACTAAAAGCCCTGGATAGGAAGATTAGACAAATAATGACAATGAATCATGTCCATCATCCATCCAGTGATGTTGGCAGACTCTACTTCCTAAGGAAAATCAGGGGGTGAGGAATGTTGCAAGTACACCAGATGGTTAAAGAAGGAAAAAGGGCATTAGAAGAAGATCTGAAGAATAGTGTTCATACAACATTGGAAGGGTGGGAAGATCCTCACAGAAGAAACGATAATAACAAAAATTTTAGAATGTGCAGAAATGAATACACTAACATTTGAAATTAAAGAAAATGAAGACACTGAATATTTCGAGGTATGGGATCTGTTCTATCAATGGTTAAATAAGAGAAACAGGATTTAGAATTTCGAAAATTACAAGAGAAAGATTAATTTTATTATTAGGGTTGTTTACTGTAACTTATTAATTTTGATTAGTATTAACAATTAATATGTATTAATATTATGAGGGAAGAGCACTGTTATTATGAGATTACTATTAGAGAATATTATGATGATGATGATGATAAATATTACTCAAAAGAATTGTAATCAGACAATACACTGTTTATATGAATTTTGAACATGTTCTTTTTATTTATATTAATAATTAAAAAAAATAGAAGATCTGAAGTTGCACTGAAGCTAATACAGTATATCACAAACACTTACTAAGTACTGGAGTGTGGTGAAATGTAATCCAGAGTGCCAGGAGGAAAGCAATACATTCTAAACGACGAATAAGTTTATGTGGAAAAAGAGAGTCCTTCCTAGTTCTCAGAGTGTATGTTTAATGATGCACGAGGTCTGCTTTAGGTTGGCAAGATTTCTATCTAGAGGTGAGGAATAATAAAGAAAACTGCTCAGAAGAACCTCAACGTATCTTTCTTAGTTTTTGGAGCTGGAAATTGAGAGACCAAACTGGCCTACAAGAAAGATAAAGAATAGAAAAAAGACATGGCAAATCAAAGTATTACATGCCACAACATTAAAAAAAAATAAAAGCAGGCAAAGCAGATAACAACAGTCTTTGTAATCTTGGCTAAGATGGCTAAGGGCAAGAAAATTGAAGAAAAAGGCAGAGGGGCTAATTATGGCTGCACAAGAACAAATGCATACAAAGCCAGAATTGAGAAGACAGCCACAGACAGTAAAAGCCACCTCCGCAAGGAAGTTGAAGAAACAGTGCACCATCTAGTTAGCTGCTGCAAGATTACAAAGACTGACTACAAACAACAGCATGACAAAGTAGCAACAATGCTGTATTGGAATATCTGCAAGAAATACCATTTGCCTACAAGCAAAAACTGGGGCCAGGGGGAGGGGGGACAATTGAATAAAGAAAGTAATAAAAATGAAGAAACTAAAGTACTTTTCAGAATTCAAACCAGTGGTGGGTTCAGGATGCCCTTCCCACCGGTATGGTTGGAATGGGCCTGCTGTCATCCACAAGGACGCGCGCAGCATGCGCATGTGTCGTACCTCCCAGCAACACCTCCGCAAGCCTACGTGACGCGCCAGCTGCTCGGCGGAGCATCGCGCAGACGCTGTACGTGCCATGCACATGTGTGGAAGTGCAGAGGCTTTAAAGGACAGGTAAGGAGCTCAGGCGGGACGGTGGGCCCTCCAGAGCACCGTACCGGAACGGTACCCAGTGCTCCGGGCAGGCTCAGGTACACCCGTACCAGGGCGTACCGCCTGCAACCCACCAGTGATTCAAACACATAAGCACCTACTGCCTAAAACCCTAGACTTAACAATTGTTGATAAGAAAGACAAACAAGTTGGGATAGTGGATGTTGCAAAACCTGGTGTCAGCAGAAGAGAAGAGAAACAACTTGTGAAAAATACAAAGTTCTGCAAACAGAAGTAAAATGGCTAAAGCAAAAGAAAGCAAAAATGGGACAAATAGTAATAGGCAGATGCAATTTCAAGACGTCATTTAAATACCATTGGCATTGACAAAACCACCATCAGTCAATTGCAAACAGAAGTTTTACTTGAAAAAGCTTACACCCAGTGAAAATGCCTTTAACACCATCAAACAACAATACCGACGTATCCCAGGTCTTTGGGAAGGATTCGCTAGGTGGATAAAAATGCCAAATTGCACCATAATGATAATAATTTCAACTATGCATCAATATATTGATATGTCTTATTTTTTATGTCAGGTTATACACTATTTTGAGATTTACTCACCATTGCATACAACCCTGGAATATGATGAATAAAGTTATAAGTCTTCTCTAATTGGTATGAAAACACATGAACCATAATTTTGTATTTGAGGCACATCTTGATATTAATGTACTATTAGTGTACTAAACAATAGAGATTTTTAGAAATGTATTTACAGAGCAATTACAAATGATATCTAGCACTCTGGCCTAATACATACTTTTCATCTGGTCGCAAAACATTGCAGAAGGAATCAGGTCGATTTACAAAGAAGCCAGTTTTCTTCACGACGTTTTCAGCAATCACATTCAATCGATCAAGGACATTGCACAGTTTGCTAAGTGGGAATAAAAATAAAACATACTTTTTTCCCCTCTTTTGTTGAAAGTATCATTGGTGAATCAAAAGTAAAGAACTTTCAAAATGCAAGAATAACTTTGGTTTCATTGTCTGATTTAAATGAAAATGCAGAAGTCCACCTACAGTCCTATCATACATGAAACGAAATGTGGTAAAACTAAATGTCAGTGACACTGGTCTGAAAAAAGTTGGAAGAGGTTAAAAACCACCAGGATCCCTTTAAATAAAACTGATGCAGTTTTATAGATTTCTATGTTTGGTTCCTGATCTCATAAGTTTTTAAAAGGCTTTTAATCTGCTTCTTTTTTCAGATCCTTTATAAAGCACTAAATGGGTAAACAAGTCAATGCAGTTATGAACACAGTGTGCATCCATTGTAAAAAAAGGCCAATACCATATTATCAATAATAAAAAACAGTATTGAAAACAGAGGTGCCAATATCACAATGCCCTTACATAAATCACTGATGTGACTGCAACACTGGAACACTGTGTACAATTCTAGATATGGTGGAGCTAGAGAAGATACACAGGAAGGCTACTAAGATGATTGAAGGACTGGAGAGCTTCCCTATGAGGAAAGATTTTGACATTTGGGGCTTTGATGAGATGAATGAGAAGGGACACAATTGAGAAGTACAAAACTGTGCCTGGTATGGATAAAATGGCTAAAGACAAGCTATTTTTTCCTTCTCAAAATATTGAATCCAGACTTCATCCAATGAAATTGAATCCCCCAAAAAGCATAGACGAACGAAATAATTTTTTGCACAATGCGTAAGTCAGCTTTGGAATTTGCTACCACAAGATGTGATATAGGCTAATAGCTTGGCTATTATTTCAAAAAAGGCTTGACTCAACTGATGCAGGTTCTGGGGATCAACAGCTATTGATGGCAGTGTGATTGTATTTGAAGGACATCTGTGACTAGACAGGCCAGGGGTTAGATTAGCAGTGCACTGCTAGTGTTCTTTTTTATGTTCCAAAGCTAGAAGATATTTTTTTTCAGTTACACTGGCCAGCATCTGTTAAATTACAGCAGTTTTTAAGGAATCATCTTAAAGAGGTGATCCAAAAAGGTAACATTACCAAATGGGCTAATTCTATTTTACTGTAAGGTTAATACAAGAATCTTACAAGTCTAAAAGTATATTTCTGCCTGTTGCCTTTACAATCCAAGAAAGTAGGGAAGGACCCTTCTGAGAGCTTTACCACATCCACATTCTTTTTGTGGCTGTGGCTCTTGTCTGATTTTTCCCTTGGCTGTGGCTCTTCCCCTTGTCTTCCGAGATATTTCCTTAAACCTTAAAATTAGACAGTGGTTAATTTTTTATGTATATAGTGTACTATAGTTAGCCTAAGTACACAGTTGCTCAAGACATGCTCAATACATGCATATGTGTGTAAGCTATATTTGCTCATATGCTCTATAAACATACTCACAACCTCACGCACCTCTTTGTGTACTTGGCCATATCCCAAGGGATGTATACAATAGCATGTTCAGGAGGTAAAAACTGATTGAGGTAAGTTACAGCAGCAACAAGCTCGTCGCTTAGTATCCTTTCGTGTTTTCTTTTTTCACGTTCCTTTAAAAAAAGCATTAAATGAAAGGGCATATATACTGTACATTAAATAATTTAAGCTCTTAGAGAGGAAAAAAAACGGGACTAAAGCAAACTATATATTAGTAAATACAATGAAGCACTGAAGGATACAAGCAGTTTTTGCATTTTCAAAATGTGGCCAATCTTTAGTCAGGACACTCTTTCAGAAATCTATACCGACACAGAACTAGCAACAAACCTAACTAAACTTTAAAAAGTGAACCTTTGGAGCAAGGATGGGTTCTGGCAGCCACTACTGCTAGTTTGTGGGTACACACATGCGCTATACAATAAAAATTATTCTGCACATGCGCAGAAGCCAAAAACGATGGCGGCACCTATGGCACTACTAGGAGAACAGGTTTGGGATATAGGAGGCCTGGGTCGCTGCCGGTTCCAGCAACCCAGACCGCCAAACCACTACTGGGTCAGCTGAACTGGTCCGAACCAGTAGGAACTGCTTTGGAGCTTTATAAACATGCATCAGATGTATCTGCCCAAACAGGGTATAGCATATGGTACACCACATAACAGCATCCTCAGTTGGGAGCACAGCAGTTCTATTATACTATGGGTTTCTTTTGCCCCCAGTAATTGTCTTTTGTTTCTGTTTTTGTATTGTACTAGATAATACGAGACCCCCATAAGGTAATTTACAGATATTTCCTTTCCTAACTGGAAACACAGAATGACCAAGGGCAAAAAAGCAATGGGAACAGTAGCAACCTCTGACTTTCTGCTGACTTGGCTGCATCTGACCACACTCTGACAGTCAAAAGTGCAGGGGTCCCTAACCCCTGGGCCATGGCCCACTACCAGGCTATTTGGAACCCGAGTGCGTGAGAGGTGGGCCAGGGCATACAGCTTTACTTGGAACTGTGTCACATGAGTTCAGGCCCACCACTTGCACAGTACAGTTCCCCGGCCTCCAGTAGTCTAGGGAAGGACTGGTTGGCTGAATCTCTAGGCATGGCAGTGTAATATCATTGAAGTAATCACAAATTTGCCAAATTACAATCCCATGGGAACCATAGGTCTTAGATTTTGGATGCATATGTTAGCATATTTGCAGTAACTTGTTTCAAAAAGTGATGCCTAAAACTACACAAAGATACGTCCAATTGAATGTTGCAAAATACGCAATATAAAAGCAATCTAACAGTCTAGCTTTCTTTGGGTCTGTTTGAACAAAGGTTAAATAGCCATTTGTCTAGAATGCTTTAATTTGGATTCCTTCATTGCACTTGGATGTTGAACTCAAAAGTTTAAATGAACCTTCTATGATTCTTTAAAACACATTGCCATGTGGCAATGGTGCTGAATAGAAAAAGCATCCTCATATAAGTTGACCAAAGTCTACTTTTCTCCTTAAAACAACATTTATAACAAACTATTCTTTAGTTCTATATTCTAAATGCAAACTCAAAAAACATTTATAAGCAATTAATATAAAAGAATCTAACTAAATTATGGTATATTATAAACTTTAGTTATTATTAATCATAAAACATGGAAAATGTTTTGCCAGGAATATTTTATTATCAGATTTTTAAAAAAATCAGATTTATATTTGTATTTGTCCAATAAAAATGTTCTAGATACTAACTCCTAAAGCTCATGTTGCTCTAATCCTGAAGTTTCATAATAGTGTTAAATTCTTTCCTATGAAAATGATAAATATGCAAATAACAGAAAAAGCTCTTTACTGTTCCCTATTTCCATATCATACTAAATACCAAATCATTGTTTAGAAACCATTTATCTTAAATGATGTCTCTGAGTAAAGCTACATATGCTCTACATCTGATTAAGCAAGTGATTCAAGGTTGGCTCAGATGTCTAGGATAATATCCTCTTCTCCCCACACATAAATGACAAGAAAGTGTTAATGGGGTGTTCTAGTATAGAGCATCTTCAGAAAAGTGCATTTTGAGCCATATTCCAGAAGCCCTGTGAATAACAGCATGCAATGATTCACCTGGCAGTGTCACGTGAGCTTAGATACACATGCCAGCTCTAATTAAATCTAAAAATTTAACAGCCAACAACATTTTGTTACTAGCTGCATCCAATATTTGTTTACCAGTCTCCATCTTAGCTTCTGAAACTGTTATCTCCAACTGGGTGGGGGAGGGGGGAATCTGTTTACATTTTAGCTGATTGATTTACAAAGTCTCAGTCTGCACAATTTTAGAAACACAGAGATACATTCAGAGGTTGACAATGTGGAACAAGGGCCTGGGGCTAAAGACCTTAACCCCACCCGAATTGTATGAATGTTGTGCTTTTAACAATGTATTGTCTTATGTGTTTAACTTGGTTTGTCCTCCCTCCCTTTGAACTGTGAGCCGCCCTGAGTCCCCCCAGGGAAAAGGGCGGCATACAAATAAAATACCTATACCTATACCTATAAATCTTTTTTTTTTAAGTAAAGGTTTCTCCTGTCTAGTCATATCCAATTCTACAGTACTGTTCATCTCCCTTTCCCAGCCAAAGGAGCCAGAGTTCTCTGAAGATGCTTCTGTGGTCACGTGGCCGGCATGACTATACATTGAGATACACGGAATACCATTACCACTTCCCACAGAAGTGGTACCTATTTATTTACTTGCATTTGCATGCTTTTGAACTGCTAGGTTGGCAGAAGCAAGAACGGGAGCTCACCCCCTCACATGGTGCTTGGGCCGCAAATTGCTAACCTTCTTTCTTCCCCTCAGTTAATCTGAAATCTATTACACAGATAATAAAGAAAAATATTGTTATCTGTTTTGTATACTTTAACAACATAAATGGTATAAGTTAGGGTAGAATTGTATGGAGGGGTATCATTTGGATCTGCTCAGTTCTGCTTGCTGAGTGCCCCCCCACCCAACATAGTGAACCAGGTTCTCTTCCTCAGCGCTTTCAATTAATGGAGGCACTCAATTCCTCTGCTTCAATAGACATAACTTCTATGCACACACGTAATGTGCATAGACATTTACTGAATGCCAAGAAAATAGCTATGCTAACACACTGCAGCATCACTGCTTCAGTAGCATTTAGTGGAGTTTCATTGAAGGAGTGCTTCAAATACTGAATGAAAGCAAACATTTGCTTGAAATTTTGTATCTCCTTCTTTACAACACAGAACATTGTTGTTGGACGTACAATTCAGGAATTGAAACAGTATTTTGTATGGTTTGGTTTTGTCCTATTATTGTCACATTTGGCTGACATCAACAGGATTATTATTATGAGTGGATCAACTGCTGTGTGTTAGTGTGTTAACAAAACAAGACAGATGGAAATTATCCCTTGCGCCCAAGAGAGAGTGGGTTTAAAGTAATTGCACTGCATGGGCAGGAAATAAAGGCATAAGAATTTAAAGCTTGATTTCATAATAATAGAACCTATAACCGAGACACAGTTGCAGTTGTCTGGATTGTTTTGTAATAACTTTATTAACTTTTCTACAATAAAGTAGTTCTTACATCCTTGTATGTGTATTGTTCTGTTCACTTACAGAACAAGAGTAATTAAGTGATATGGCAACATTGCAAGACCAGTTAGAATGGCAGATGGAACCGTTGAAGAAGTCCCCATGTCTTTGCTGCTTCCCAGAGTGTGTGTTCCTCTGTTCATATCTTCCAATGAACCAGATATTTCAGTCTGGCCCTCCAATCTCAAGAACCCAAGAGTTTTCATCGCAAATTCACTCTCCCTATAATTGATACTGAGAAGATTGGACAGAGTGTAAGGGGAAAAGAATATATTAAAAATCAGGAAGTTATGAAAGGGTGAAAACGGGGTTGATTTGTGCTAATCAAGGGAACAGGCCGATAAATTTGGTTTCTTGGAAAAGCATCTGTAAGGTAAGAACTAAGTAGAAAGCCCTAATAGCAATGAGAACTGTTCTTGATTGTGATGATCAGCAGTACATTTCTTTGAAGTTTTCGGGGAAAATCCAACTGATTGCCTGAAATTCCTAGAGAAAATGTAAGGCATCAGATACAAAAAGGATAAGGCACAAGATGCCAACATGTTGTTGGTAACTAAATAAGGTTTGAATGGTCATTTGTGAACTTAGTCATCTGCAATACATCAGGCCATTCATCTTGCTGGTAATTTTCATAGAAATGAAGCAATTGCTTTAAGGCAACATGAATCCAACCTGTACTATTGCCAGATTTGGGGCAGAATGTGGTACAATGTTTAAAGTTTTAGTTATAGGAGATAGATTTTCCACCTGCCTCTTGGTTTAGTAACAGACGCATTCAGTTTTAGGCTGGTTTTTTTCTGAGTGTGTTAGAATTAGTCTGCACAACTTAGCAATGCAACATATAAAGACTGCTGTGTCAAAAAAAAACCTTAAATTTATATGTGATAAACTATGAATCAAAGAACCTTTTTGCCAAAGAGAATACTTAAAAATCAAAAAGCTTTACAGATCTTTGATCCTGGCACACAACCACCAAAGTTATGACAAGACAGCTCTGACAGCTCTGACAGCTCTTTTATTCTATGTTTTACAGAACAACCAAATGTTGTTACTCAGATAGACAATCTGAATCATAGCACCATATTGTGGTGGCCAAAACCTGGCTCACCTAAAGCAACCACATTACCTTAAAGCAGGGGTGTAAAACTCAAGGCCTGCAGGCCGGATTAAAACTGCTTAAATCCGGCCCGCAGGGCTGGCCTGGAAATATCAAAGGCCTCTGCCGGCCAAAACGGGCCACAGGCCCCACGCAGCCCGTTTTCGGCTGGCAGAGTGCTGGAGGAGGACTGGATTACAATTATGTGGCTTCAAGTAAGTGCCTGATCTGGATAGAAAGCAAGAAACATCCTATGTTAATACTACAGTTTAATGCCAGATTTTACATGCTGTAGGTCCATTTTACAATCAACAATCTATAATTGACAGCCATTTCTATTTACTATCCTGGATATTTATCTCTGCTGTTAGATCTTGTATTATCATGTCATTTATGCTATAGCATTTTTATTATTACTTGAATAATAAAAATACAATAGTATAAATAGTTTTTCTGCATGGAAAAGCAATTTAATATTAAACAATGGCGTATAAATTTAGAAACAAAAAGTTTAGTGGAGTATGAAGAATAAATAATAAACATTCCCAGTAACATCTGGTGAAAGAGATAGGAAAATGGTTATAGTAAAGAACTGTGGAAAGAAAGAAGAGAAGGGGAGAAAATGCTTCTTGAGCCTGTGTCAAACAGTCACCATGGCCCCGGCCACTATGACCACGCCTAACCCTGACCACCACCACACCGGCCCTCTGAGGTCAAACATAACCCTGATGCGGTTCTCAATGAAATCAACTTTAACATCCCTACTTTAAAGATATAACATAATTTGATTAAGTATGCAAATAACTACAACGTACGCCAGGCTCCCAACAAAACACTGGCAGCTTGCTGAGTAGACCTGAGCAAAAGCAGAACCATAGCTTATATACCTTCAACCCACTACATTTCAAAGACAAGACCCCCACCCCAAAAAAAGGCAGACACTGTTCAAATGATACTGCATGACAGTGGAATGGTTTTAATAAACCCAACTGAGTGTCATTATTTATCCCTCTCTAGGTTAGCATACTAACTATACTATCTTTGAGACATAGTCAGGGAATATAAACCATTTGATTTACTGAGCCCCTTGTTCCTGCCTGATTCCTCCCTCTGTTGCCTAACTCAGGGTCAATGCGGCTTGCTGTGAATGTTTCCTTATAAGAGCACTTTAAGCAATTCATATGACTTAGAGGGAGAGGAGCTCATGGATTTGGTACTGAATGTAGCTCACATGTGTATGCTGGATAATATCTTACAGATACTCTTCAATTTACAACAGTTCATCTAGTCACCGTTTAAAGTTACAATGGCACTGAAAAAAGTGACTTATGACAGTTTTTCACTTACAACCATTGCAGTATCCCCATGGTCATGTGATTAAAAATCGGCCGGTTGGCAACTGACTCATATTTATGACATTCGCAGTATCCTGGGATCACATGATCACCTTTTCCAAAATTCTGACAAGCAAGTCAAAGTGGAAGCCAGAATTACTTAACATCTGTGGTACAAATTTACAACTGTGTTACAACTGCAGTGATTCACTTAACAACTGAGGCTAAAAAGGTCATAACATGGGGCACAATTACAACTGTCTAGCTTAGCAACAGAAATGTTGGGCTCAATTGTAATAGTAATTGTAATTCAAGGATTACCTGTACTGGCCCAGCTCAGCCTACAACTCTGGCATTCTCTGGAGAGTTGTTCCTAAATATTAAGGAGATCTCTTTCTGTTTAGCCTCTGTGAACAAAACAAGCCATATAGCTACTATATGCTGAGTTTTACAGAGGCTATCATCACTAGTTATGTTTTACCACAAACAACAGACTCTTAACTAACATTTTTATTGTAGATGGAAATTTTGTTGTTTTTCTTAAAGTGTTTTTTATTTGACTTTTTCCAAACATTAAAATCACAATTACACTTTTACAGCTTTCCGTTATCGGTATTTCTTTTTTCTGATTTCGGATTTTCCATTTTCCATTCTATTATCTTATATTCTTCTTTGTTTCATACTTTCTCATTTTTACAGTATATACATCTATATACAATATTTCCATCTCTATTGCTTTCCAAGTATATGCCATCTCTCTTCATTGTGTTTACTATGTGCTCCTTATGCATTGATTTTACATCTCTTTTCAAGCCAGTTATACTGGCTCAAAAATTTTGTTTCATTTGCTACTTTCTGATTTCCCAGCAATTCTCCAGAACGAGTTTTTGATTATTTTACTCTTATTTGGCATGTCCTTCCTTTCTTCTCTGTTTCTAAAAAGCTACAATAGAAAGCACTTTGGGCTGAATCCAAGCTTTCCTCTACCAATAATAGGGACATTTGAAGTCATATGTGAATTACTACTCAGATGTGCTGAGGGGGAGTGAAGTTGGGATGTGACCTACTTTTGTGAAGGACCTGCTGATATCCAGAGGCAGCTTCACCTCACCCAGGTTCTTAGCTAAGAAAAGCACACACTAACAGAAAGTGAAGAGGAGTGTAGGAGAAAAGGAGATAAGCAAATGTACAGATAGGGAAGTGGAGGTAACCTCTGGAGATTGGCAGCTATTATAAGCAAGCAAGAAGGCTACTGGTCAACTGCCAGGACCACTAACTATGGTGACGAGGATATTCTAGTGGGAGTCCAACATGGAGCTTTATCTGGAGCTGAGCAGCAACTAGAAAAGGAGTAACCACACTGAAATAGTACCCCATTTTAAGTAATATAAAAACTTTTTGGGGGGAAAACCCAAAGGTTGATGCTACTTTAAAGACTTTGAGACTTTTGTTTGAACTGAGTATTAATAGACTGAATATAAAGAGCCTGAGTATTAAAGACATAGTTACGTGTCAACATCACTTTGCAAAGTCCTAGAAGGATGGAATTGACTCAGAGCACTGGCCTATTATTAGGGAAGGTGTGGGCTGGAATAAAATATTTGGTATGCTGTGTTGTGCTCAGTCCTTGGAGAGCAAAGAACCCTCATAGATATCTTAACATCTCTTACTTTCAATGTTGGCTTTAAGCATGCTCTGCCTACCCATGACTATATTACCTAGAAAACATGTTTATCTAGTTAGCTATTAATATAAGCAATGATATACTAAGTAAAGCTGCACATATGCTGTGTACTCAGTAATTTTATCTGTAATATCAACAATCCCATGAGGGATTCTAGGATACCAAAAAAGCAACAATTGACACAGATCATAAAATCACTTCACATCTTCTCCACTTCTGTCCTCTCAGAGGAGAACTTCTCTTCGTAATAAATAGCTGATACACTCCCTTCAATTCCCCAAGCTTCTATAGGAAGCTTGGATATCTGCTTGAGGTTTTTTAGACATCCTTTAGATACTTCAGAACACTTCACTATTAAAGTATTTTTGTCTACATGCTTTCTTTGCCCCCTCAAAATGTACAAAGGAAGATAATGATGATTATCACTTATATGTACACAGAGAGTTTATGCACTTGAGACAAATACCTTGTGTGTATCCACTTGGCCAATAAAGAATTCTAATTCTAATAATAATTTGGAAAATTGGGGATTATTAGAAAGTGCAGGTTATTTAACAGTATTAAGTATTTAGTATTTAAGTATTTAATAAATTTATAGACTGCCCAATCCCGAAGGACTCCAGGCGGCTTACAGAAATACATTTCCAAAAATAAAGAATTAAAAATAACAGAATGACTTGTTACTAGGGTGGTATCTTACGAAGTTAGTCTCTTTTCTATATCACAATTTTTATGTCACTGGGTTTGATCTTAAGGCCTATGAACAACGGCAGCTAAAATATTTGCCTCAATTCAGATTATAAGCTTTTTGGCTCTGAAGGACCTCACATCATGTACCTGTGTAACTTGGTAGTACAGTGTTTAGACATAACAACACCAATCTTTTTCCCTGGCTCAGCCACTAGTAAGGCTGACAGGGTGTAAGCAAGAATAGCATTCAAATACTCCTACGGGATATGTATATTCTGTCAGATAAATGGCTTTTTGGAATGTCAAATAAGATCTTGAGCAGCTGTTCTGTAAGAAACTTGCAACAAAGCAAGTGAAAATAAATTAACTATTTACTTCATTTTTCCCCACTGTGTCATTCTCACTGAGTAATTTATGTTCTAAAGTGATCAAAGGGACAGCCTGTTAATTAATGTGGGTGAGAAAAAAAATAAAAAAAATTGCATGCCTAAGTTTTCTCTTCAGTGGTTGCTGACGAAGAGTTAGGAGAGTTACTTACTAATGAAACAGTTTTAGATACAGTTTTGCTTCAAGTGTTGACAGAGTTAGAATAGACTGCAATTCTTGCTCTATAACATTATTTTTGATATTAAAATTATGTCAATTCAGTTCTAGTACGTTTATAAAATGTAATATATAGAAATGTAAAATATTGCCATAATACAGTGGTTTAAAATAAGTTACATTAATAATGTATTAATGCTAATTCTATTAGAATGAAAGTTTAAGGCATGGCAGTTGAAAGTTGAATGGTGCAACATTCTTATAGTGGTAACTTGCAAAAGATCTCCCTAAGGACAGAGGAGCCACAAGTTTGGACCAGAGCAAACTCTCTGAGTAGAATCTCACCTGACATCTCCAGATAGGGCTCAGAAAAACACCTAGCCAATCAACATAGACAATATTGAACTTTGGATTGATGATTCATTGATATCATGTCACAATGTACACTCAACACCACTGTTATCATTCCCTCATCCTTCAGTATAGAATAGCAGTTTAGCCTCATGTTAAAATCATAAACTAAGATCAACCTTTACAAACTAAGATTTGGAACTGGGCAAGTAAATCAACTATGAAAATTATGATTTTATAATACAACTAGCTGATAACCTGGTGTTGTCCAGGTATTGATTTATAAGGGAGAAATGTCCAGACCAAATGTAATTTCTAATGTTGGATTTTCTCCCTTACCAGAGTGAGCCCACTTATGGAGTACTGGGAAGCCATTACCATGGCAACTCCACTGTGCTGTACAGTAGAAGCCATTTTGCGGCAGTACAGTAGAAGCCATTTGAAGGCACAACAAGTTGTATCCTAACAGAACACACATCCCGAGGAGTGTTAGGGGTGTCTTACCCTCACGGTATTTGTTTCCAGAGAGTAAGCCATCTGTGTACCAAGTTTGGTTGAAATTGCTTGAGTCGCTCCAGAGTTATGCTGGAGAACACACACACACATACACAGGTGAAATTCGAAAAATTAGAACACTGTGCAAAAGTTCATTTATTTCAGTAATGCAACTTAAAAGGTGAAACTAATATATGAGATAGACTCATTATATGCAAAGCAAGATAGTTCAAGCCATGATTTGTCATAATTGTGATGATTATGCCTTACAGCTCATAAAACCCCAAATCCACAATCTCAGAAAATTAGAATATTACATGCAATCAATAAAACAAGGATTGTACATATAACAATATCGGACCTCTGAAAAGTATAAGTGTGCATATGTACTCAATACTTGGTTTGGGCCCCTTTTTCAGCAATTACTGCCTCAATGCGGCGTGGCATGGAAGCTATCAGCCTGTGGCACTGCTGGGGTGTTACGGAAGACCAGGATGCTTTAATAGCGGCCTTCAGTTCTTCTGCATTGTTCGGTCTCATGTCTCTCATCTTTGTCTTGGCAATGCCCCATAGATTCTCTATGGGGTTCAGGTCAGGCGAGGTTGCTGGCCAATCAAGCACAGTAATCTCACGGTCATTGAACCAGGTTTTGATGCTTTTGGCAGTGTGGGCAGGTGCCAAGTCCTGCTGGAAAATGAAGTCAGCATCCCCATAAAGCTGGTCTGTGGAAGGAAGCATGAAGTGCTCCAAAATCTCCTGGTAGATGGCTGCATTGATCCTGGACTTAATGAAGCAAAGTGGGCCAAAGTGGACCAGCAGATGACATGGCTCCCCAAATCAACACAGACTGTGGAAACTTCACACTGGACTTCATGCATCTTGCAGTGTGTGCCTCTCCATTCTTCCTCCATACTCTGGGTCCTTTGTTTCCAAATGAGATGCAAAAGTTGCTCTCATCAGAAAAGAGAACTTTGGACTTCTGAGCAACAGACCAGGTCTATTTTTCTTTAGCCCAGGTAAGACGCTTCTGACGTTGTTTGTTGTTCAGGAGCGGCTTGACAAGAGGAATACGACATTTGAAGCCCATGTCCAGGATCCGTCTGTGTGTGGTGGTTCTTGATGCACTGACTCCAGCCTCAGTCCACTGCTTGTGAAAGTCCCCAACACTTTTGAATGGCCTTTTCCTGACAATCCTCTCCAGGCTGCGGTCATCCCTGCTGCTTGTGCACCTTTTTCTTCCACCTTTTCCCCTTCCACATAACTTTCTATTAATGTGCTTTGATACAGCACTTTGGGAACATCAAACTTCTTTTGCAATTACCTTTTGAGGCTTTCCCTCCTTATGGAGGGTGTCAATTATGGTTTTCTGCACAACTGTCCAGTCAGCAGTCTTTCCCATGATTGTGATTCCTACTGAACCAGACGGAGAGACCATTTAAAGGCTCAGGAACCCTTTGCAGGTGTTATGGCTTAATTAGCTGATTAGAGTGGGACACTTTGAGCCTAGAATATTGCACCTTTTCACAATATTCTAATTTTCTGAGATTATGGATTTGGAATTTTCATGAGCTATAAGCCATAATCATCACAATTATGACAAATCACGGCTTGAACTATCTTGCTTTACATATAATGAGTCTATCTCATGTATTAGTTTCACCTTTTAAGTTGCATTACTGAAATAAATGAACTTTTGCACGATATTCTAATTTTTTGAGTTGCACCTGTATATGGATATGTGTGTGTGTGTGTGTGTGTGTGTGCCTGTGTGTGTGTCTCTGTGTGTGTACCTTCTTTTGATCACTAGTGAAAACTTTCAATTTTCTCTTCTAACATAGAAGAAATAAAAGAAGCATTCCAACTTGAGAACCTCTATAGATTTTTCCCTTAATGAGAAATTATTGCTTATTATCAAGTTCAATTTTAACGAGTTCATGGCAACTTTTAAAAACTTTGCTTGGTGTTAATATTTTTTTCTCTACTCAATTCATACTGAAGAACTAAAAATGTTTCTTCCCTTAATCTATATCTCCAAAGAGTGGGATAATAAGGGTTAATCTCAAAACTGATTTTGTCATTGGTTTTTTCACTCTAACTCTGCATGCTTCCTCTGAGATATCTCCTTTCCTCACAGCAGTACCTAGAAAGATATACATCCATGTATCATTTGCTAAACTCTTCTGAAATTGGTATGTAGGATACAGAGGTGGGTTCATACTGGTTCGGGCAAACAGGTAGTGGTATGGGGGCCTGGGTTGCTGGAACTGGCAGCGACCCAAGCCTGCCACGCCTCCAAACCACCTTGTTTTGAGTTCTGTGCATGAGCAGAATGATTTTAATTGAACTGCACATGCGTGTGCAGTGCGCATCCAGCGTGCAAACAAGCAAACCAGCAGTAAATCCAGCCACAAACCACCCCTGGTAGGATATATACAGAAGTGAGTATACTCCCTCACATTTTTGTTGTCAACAGTTTAGACATTAATGAGTTATTTTGAGGGGACAGCATATTTACACTGTTATACAAGCTGTATACTCACTACTTTACATTATAGCCAAGTGTTATTTCTTCAGTGTTGTCACATGAAAAAATATACTTAAATATTTACAAAATATGAGAGGTGTACTCACCTCTGTGATATACTGTACATATGCTAACTGTAGATTCTTAAGAAATCTATTCCTTGCAAAGTATTTAGAAGAAACAAAATTTATTATAAGAACAGATTCTATCCTCTGGCACATTTAGAAACATTCAGGAATTACATTTTAAAATGTATTAATGTTCTCAGTTTCCACATATGCAAAGACATAGCAGAAATCATTAAGATGACAGAAATTCTTGATCACATAAAACACACTGCACTAAATAATTTAAAACTCTTTATCAAAAGGAATAATTGATTTTACTCACTGACAAGTTACAATTTAAAAAATAGCACTGTGAAACAGCTCTGAGGACTTGTCTCTGAAATGCCAAATAATTTTTGTAGCAGCTTTCCACGGAAATGCTACATGGATTGGAAAATAAAAGTAAATACAAGTCTCCCTACACAGGGTAGTAACAATAATATCTTCATTAAATACAGCTTATAGTCAGCATTAAAAATGTTCAAAGAGATTAATATAGTGACTAATTAGAATGTACTAAAAATATTAGTCATAAAGCAAAAATGTTTCACAAAATCATCAAGACTTACCCAAAAATAAAACAGGAAAATGATCCCAAGTACATTATCTCTGAATGGTTTAATAAGATATTTAATTTATCTTGATTTTTCCGAATGACAAGATCTTGGTCTTTATGGTCTCTCTCCAAGAGCTGACAACATTTAGGAATCAACACAAGCAAAAATGTTTACCTTGACAAGGTTCAAAATGATGATCGGAGAGCCAAATCTCTGAAGCATTTGATCAAAGTGAAGAGCAGCTACATGAGCAAATGGGTCTGCCTGATCCACTAGAAAAACAGCAATTCATATTAAATGAACAGAGTCCTAGGCTCTTATTTGGTTTTAATATGCTATACTTTTCATATTTAGCAATCCTCATTGAAACTACAAAGTAGATGGAAAGCCATGGGGATCTATGACAATTTACCATGGCCAACTCGCCATAGTCTACTTGCCATGGCCAACTCACAGCAGGACAACTTGCCATGGCCATCTCACCACAGGACGATTCACTGCCAGACAAGAGTTACACTAATACAAAGAAAAGGTGAAATAGAATCATGAAAAAGGATGCAAAAGGAGGGACAGAATGAAATGTAAATGGCAAAAATTAAAATATTTTTTATTTATTTTAAATAATTAAATAGAATTGTTAAATTGTTCTGCAGCAAGTTGACCCATGGTGAGTTGGCCATGGTGAATTGTCCTGAAGCGAGTTCGCCATGATGAGTTGACTGCAGCGAGTTGGCCATGGTGAGTTGGCCCATTCCCAAGCCAGGGAGCTTATTTTTAGAAGAGATGATATTGTTTTCGTCTTATGTATTTTTTAATAAAATTTCCCCCCACGCACACGAACTGCTTATATTATTATGCAAAGTACTCTTATGAAATGATAACATACACATACAAAATAATAAGATGAACAATAATCTTAAAAAAGGGTACTGAGATGCATATTGAACAAATACTTCCAACAACTCACTTGGCTCTCAGTGATGGAATACAATATTTGAAAGAATTCAGTGTAGAAGGGCACCAGGGGTGGGTTGCTACTGGCATTACTGCCGGTTTGGCGTGCAAAAAATGTTGCTCCGTGCGTGTGCACATTTGCAGCTAAAAATGTCTATGCATGTGCACATTAGAATAGGAAACAAAAATTACAATTTTGCAATGAAGATTGTTATGCGCATGCGCAGAACCGAAAATTAAGATGGTGACGACAACAATAGAACCTGTTTGGGGGCATGGCAGGCCGAGTTACTACCTATTCGGCCGAACCAGTCCAAACCAGTAGGAACCTACCTCTGAAGGGCACTCTGGTTTCATATCTATTTTGGCCACACAGAAGTATATATAAAATCATAGGTTCTGAATTAGCTCTAATTAGATGAATGAGCATGACCTTGTAACAGAAACAGAATTTCCACAACACCATGATTTTATCTGCTGCATTTATATTTTGTTGTTTCTCCTGGAGTTCAGAATGGTATGTATGCAGTACTGACCCTTTCAATTTTACCTAATAACTTAATGATCTTATCAAGAAAAAATCTGAACAAATAATGGATTGCAGTTATTATCGCTTTGATGGTAGAACAGCTTGATCCACTCTCATATCAAAGTGCAACCAGCAGAGGTACAATTTCCAATGATTTTTTCTTCTTTCTGCAGCTTCCTATACCACTTATGTTGTTCAAAAAGCTTAAACAACTGGGCAGTGTAGATGGGATAAAAGGAAAAAAGAGGTTTTTTTTTCTTATTTTCAGTATCTGAAGTTTTACTGGATCAATGAAGGGAGACTGCTTGTATACAATTGCCTTTTTACTTTCTTTTTTGATGAATTTTAAAACACACAACGTGTCATATATTTTATTCCCTGGCTCCATCTTACATAACTAGTTGAAATAGGCGAAACAAATCCATAATTCAATAACACAATATTACTTATCTTTTCTATTTGTGAGTCAAAAAAGACAACAAAGCAGCAATAGTTTCATGTCTTTTAAGTGTCCAATATGTCTTTTTAAGTTCTTTTTCTGTTAACAAGCAGCATACAGGAAGAAGCAGGAAACACTATTTTTTCTATGTAATAGGTAATAAAAATAAGTATATGCTTTTTAATAGCTAGTTAACTAAATAATATACTATTGAATTTCTTAAAAAAACCTGTCATAGCTCTGTTGATCAAACATTACACCCAGCCCTGCAGTGGGTAATATTTATTACAGGTAGTCCTCAATTTACAATTGTAATGAAGCCTGCCCATTATAGTTAAGTGAAGCATCACACCTAATGACCCCTCCAATTCAATTATTAAATGAGCATGTGGGTTGTTAAGTGTAGCACCAGGGGTGGGAGAGGCCCTTAGAAGCAGGGGGGCAGGATTGCCTGCCAAGGGCCTCTCAATGACTCCTCCATCCCTGAGGCACCCAGTGCTCTATTTCTTGTACCTCAGGGCTCCCCAGGCTTTGACCTGCTTGCATGTGATGCAATGCAATGTGAAGCTCAGCTTTCTTGTAGAAGCTACCAAACTCAGGGCAACTGTGTGCCATTCTCCTACTAAGAAGTAGTTCTTTTGAGATTGTAGAGGGCCGTATTTTAAGGAGGCTCCACGCACTCCACAAACAAACAGAACTTCCTTAAAAATCAGAGCCCCTCTTGTGAGAGGTACTACTTGCTAGGAGAATAGCACAAGGATGCTATGAGGCCAACAGCCATTTTAAGAAAGATGAGTCTCATATTGCATCTAATTCATATATTTATTTTGAAAGAATAACCTTTCCCTCACTATCTACCTACACAAGCTCTGTCCCTTGCCTCCAGAAATTGTGAATGACCCAACACTGGAAGTCTTTAAAAAGATGTTGGATAGCCATTTGTCTGAAACGGTATAGGGTTTCCTGCCTAGGCAGGGGGTTGGACTAGAAGACCTCCAAGGTCCCTTCCAACTCTGCTATTGTATTGTAAAGAAGAAAGAGGTATGATAAAAGTGTGGGTATGAGGAAGAAAATTTGTCTATGTATTGAAATTCCTTAACTATAAAATATTAACAGGATTCATGGCCACTATCCCAGTATGTGGTAGTATTGATTGCACAACCAGAGTATATATTAATGCTATCACTTAGAAAACTTTTACCAGTACAATTGTCAATTAACTATGACTGGACAAAATATTATTTCTCCATCCTGAAACTACAGCTGGAAGCACAAGAATCAGTAATTTACCAGCACATAATCTGCACACAATCTACAAATCAATATTTTGTACGTACGTGTAATTGGTGGCTTAGGCATCATAGTCGATATGTCTTGAGACCAATACAGAGGGACTGAACCTCGCACTTGGACGTAAGATGAATAGCTTCCGGCAGAAAATGACATTACTGAAGCATCATAAAGTATTTGCTCAGTTTCTACTTCATTGGCTACATCTCCCTGCATGAAAAAAGCAGTAACTTTATACTTCACATTATCAACAAACGTCCTCTTCAAACATCTCATCACTCAATTGTCAGCGTAGTTTTCATTTTAGCATAGCAAAAGCAATGATTGATTACGATTCGTGGCAATAAATAAGATTATTTGGAAAAATGTCTCACTAATTTCATTTTGCTCTCATCTACACTGAAATTGTAGTTTTTCCTTCTGTTCCTAAATCTACAATTACTCCAAACCAGATATCATGGCTACAGGAGAACACTGTGCTTCAGAAGTATCTAACTATGCATCCCCCAGTGTGGTCTCCTGAAAAGAATTCTGTTGTGCAACTAGAAATAAAAAATCACTTCGCTATACAATAAACTAATATTGATGGAGTGAAGCAGATGATCATGATATTAAATATAGCTCTACTTAAATTCTATATTCATATGGTTGATTCAGAAGTACCATTGTACTGATGGATACATTATCCCAAATAACATACATTCTTAATATCTACAATTCTTAGATATTATTCACATTTGCTTGGCATTCGATTATCTGAAGTGTCCATGGGCAGAAGAGAGAAGAAAAGACTGAAGGGTGTTACCATTAGAACAGAGATAGCCCCACAGGAGATAAAAAATACCATACTATAATTACAGATCTCCAAAACTTGGTGGGGGGAGAGCCCTTGCATCTTAATGCATATTTAAGAAATCTGCTTGTGTAAATGAGTATCAATATATTCCCAGACATTACAAAAAAAGGTCAAGGAGTTTTGAATAAATTCCTAGATTTGCAACCCAATTAAACAGTTTGACTTTGATGTTCCTGTGGATTTATGATAAAAATATAAATTCTACTAACTTGTCAGTGTTTTGCCAGAGAAATTTTAAATCTGAAACGCATAAATGAACATTTCTCTGGGCACACAAAAACTGAAATCATAAAATTGCAACACACATAAGTATATTGAAAAGCCTGGAATCCCTGCATCTAACAATAACAGAAGCAGAGATTTTGTAATTTTATTTAAGGTGATTGATCATATTAACAAAACAAGTGAAGTATAAACTAGAGCTTGTCTTGGCCCTCATGATATACACTTTCCCAAAATAAGAAAAAATATGTTTTAGAATTTTTTTTAAAAAATTGCCTAAATGGCAAAACACAATTACCACCAACACCAAGCCTGCAGAGTGGGAGCAAAGTACATTTCATGCAACATTTTCATACAACAATGAAAAAAAATCTCTATTGTATGTATTACCTCACAGTTTGCTCCTCTCTTTAAAAACCGTGTTCCAGCAAATTTACTTGATCTTCTAGCTATCAAAGTGACATACACTGGACGACCATAAATAAGCAGTTCTTGGAATCCAAGATAAGGTTTATAAATATATGTCATTCACTATCCCACATTCTTTTTTTAACTTCCTTTTAGTCCTGGCATATACATAAATGCAGAGCAAGCACGTCGTTCCCATTTTTTAAAAAAAGAATGTTCCTTTAGTCTAGCAACATGACATTTTAATCTTTCAAACTACCCTAAACAAAATACAAGAAAGGCAGAAATTCTATTTTAGAATTGAATGCAAAAATATCAGGCACTGCTGTTCAAATTGTATGTTTTGTGCATCCCTTGGTGAACATAGGTTAAGATAATCTCGGCATGATACAAAATTAAATGTTGTATCTTTTGGGAAATCTGAAGTACATTCAACCATTTCAAGATTCAAAATAAGAAAGCAGTGAATACAGCAGGTGCAGAAGCTTGGACACCTTTCCAATTGATTCAGTGTAGCTTTTGAAAAACATAGTAAATATCAATAAGGCCTCCAAATCTGTTACTCATTACTCCTATGGCACAGTCAGACTTTCAGAGCAGTGGTGGGTTCCAGCTCTGGTGCAACCGGTACGGTGCAACGGGGCCAGGCATCCACTACATGCATATGCACAGCATGCACGTAGCGCATGCATGCATACTTACCGCCTGTGATGCTCCAGCTGCTTGGCGGAGCGTCGTGCAGGCGCCGTACGTTTCATGTGTGTGCGCAGAAGCCCCAATCGGCTCAAATACAGGTAAGGAGGGCGGACAGGTGGGCCCTCCGGAGCACAGTACCGGAACGGTACCTGATACTCCAATCAGGCACTGGTACACCTGTACCGGGGCATACTGGTTGTATCCCACCACTGTTTCAGAGATAAATACATACTCTGACTCTTCTAAATCTCTTCTTGTGATTGTTGCTTTTTCTATTTTAATAACCATGGATTCCTTTAAGCAACAATCCAAATATTTGAAAATGAAGGCAATTCACTTGCAAATCAGGTTAAGATTTATTTTAAAAAATGCTAACTATTTTCAATTGGCAATTTCAACTGTGAGAAACACTACTTAAAAAGACCAAATTTTTAAGCTGTTGAATTCAGGACAAGATAATAAACAAATCCCTACTAGAATATCATCTTGCCAACTATTAATCATGAAATGGCTTTATTATGCTGTGAGCTTGTGCAACAGCCACTAGTACAGTAAATATTATGTGGCCAAATAAAAGAAAAGATTGTCCCAAAGGTGCTTTTTCGAAAGGCAACTGGACTTTGTCCTTCCTTGAAGATGTTTCAAGGAAAAACAAAGAACTGAAGAGGCTTCTTGGATGACAAGCAAAACGTCTTCAAGGAAAAACAACATCCAGTGACCTTTCGAAAAAGCACCTTTGGGACAACCATGACCTGGATACCTAAGAATCTCTACAGACAAAAAGAACAGATTCAATTAAATATTAACATGATGGCATTTTTCCTAGTTTTCTGAGCTAGACAATTTTTGTAAGGAAGAGTGGGGAAATGCCAAAAATCAGGATAGAAAGACTAAAAAAGTATAAAATGATGTAGCATTGGTAGTTGATGTCAGCAATACTATCTAAAATATATTCAGGTATTTCTAAGTGTCTGTTGTAAATATAAGCAACATGATGAAATATTTATCATGCTTGGTAAATATGTAAAAAAAAATTAAAATGAACACATTGATCCAAAGGATTTTAAAGAATAATATTCAATTAAAGGCAGACCTTTTTCCTTTAGAATTAATGGACCCAGAGTTAGAAACGAGTCTTGGAAGATTATTTCAATTTATGATCACTGGGCAAAAGCTATTATATGCACAAAGATGGAAATATTTGGCACTATCAGCATGAATAGTTGGTAAAATTGACTGAACCTGCTGAGATATCCAATTTGAATACTTTGATTAGAGAAAGGTCATTATTGACATTCATCAATGACTGCAAACTCTTTACAGACTTTTTATATTAAAAAAGAAAATGATTTTCTGACTTTGGGTTTTGTTGATTAGAAAAAAATAGTCTATAGAAAGAGAAATATGATGTAAGAGAAGGATTGATTAAAACTGTATGCATAACTATCAAGAGAAAGATCAGAAACCATTTCTTATATTTCTGTTCATGTTTGCTGCTCTGTTTTTTTATACCTTTTTTCTTTTTTTCTTTTTTCTCTCTTTCACATTTACTGTCTTTTTCTTTGAATATACTTATTGTATAGGTTAAATCTTTTAATAAAAACAATTTTTTAAAAAAGAAAAGGAAATGCACAAAAATCACACTGCTCCTTCAACTGATTTACAAGTAGAGGAAAATGTATATATGTACTCTGAAATAATAAATAAGGTCTCAATTACTTTGGTATATCCATTTCCATTTTTCGGTTGTATTAAAAATGCATTTAATCATAATTAAGTTTTGTTAGCTATTCTGCTATCTGCTCCAAAAGGAGTATGCTCAATTATTCCATTGCAAGCTAATTTCACAGTGAAGTCCAACACAGTCATTGTGGTAGGAAATGAAGTCTTTATTTGGTCTTTTGTTTCTTCACTGGCAACACTAACCCCATTCATGATTTCTCGTAATAGGCATGCTTAGAATAAGAATTTTCCTTCATTGTGCTTCATTATCTACATGTAGATGAACACTGAAAATTTGTTTTCCAGCTCTTAAGATCTAAGAGGTTCTTTTACAAACTGCTAATTAATTTGTGGGTGAGTTTAATAGCCACATACAAAAGACCTAAGGTAGGACTTTATTGTATGTTACCATGATTCAGTTTTCTTTCTAGAATAGCAATTTGCTGTTACTGTAACAAACATTAATAGAACTAACAGAAGAAGGATACTCGACTGCCCACAAAATCCATGAATAACATACAAAAGCCAGTCTCGATGAACTGCAGTTTTGACAACATCAAGCAATTTCCCATTCCATACATATTTTCGGTAAGGGTCACTGCAAATTCCAAATACACCTGAAAAATTATTGCAAAAACAATAAGAACATTATTTTGAACCTTACATTACATTGATTATTGTCAATTTATACCACACACATGCAGGACCTATTTAGATAAGTATCTGTGTTTATTAACTTGCAATATAACTGGTGAATAAACAAAGGCCAGAGGTTCTGGCCATGCTAAGGATATTATGGAACAGAAACAGAATTTTCATTGTGTTCTCATTGCATAAGATTAGACAGATCAGAACTCCAGAAACATTTTGTTCACTGCTAGTGGAAACAAGATATTTATCTATATTACTTTTTGAACCGATACAGTAGAGTTCTTCCCTTCACACTACAATGCCAAGCAAGGCCTGTACATTTTTAAAGGAAAAAAAGGTGAAAAGGATATATGCCATGGTTGGAGAGCATGTTCCTTGACACAAAAAGGCATGCAAGAGAAAGTTCTCACTCTTCTCCAGTTCAAATTCAAGGATTCAAATTCAAATTGAATTCCTTTAAGGAATTCAAACTGTATTGCTCTGTTGACAGGTTTTCAGCAACAGCATTGGAAAAGTGACTACTCTTCCTAATTCTACACCAACCCAAATGCTTTATGAGACCTTACAATCTTCTATTGGACAGAATAGGAAGGCACTATTTGAGAGACCGCCTTCTGCCAATTACCTCCCTGCGTCCCATCAGATCGCATAGAGTTGGCCTCCTCCGTATTCCATCCGCCAGTCAGTGCCGACTGGCGACTACTCAGAGGAGAGCCTTCTCTGTTGCGGCTCCGACACTATGGAACAATCTCCCCGTGGAGATTCGTACCCTCACCACCGTCCAGGCCTTCCGCACAGCCCTCAAGAACTGGTTAACCCGTCAGGCCTGGGGATAATCTTATTTCGCCCCTCCCGAATGCTGAGTGAATGCTGAGTTTTATTGTCTAATTTACTTTGTGCACATTTCTTTTTTCGTATTGTCCTACACTCCCCTTTTTGATTGTAAGCCGCCCTGAGTCCCCTCAGGGAAAAGGGCGGCCTATAAATAAATAAATCCAAATCCAAATCCAAATCCACCACATGCACCCTTTTCTACTACATTTAGGGATGCAATCAGTAGTAAAAGGGCTTCCATTTGTTTTCTTTATAGAATGAAATCAGTATGCAATCTTCCTCACAACTATGTAATACTTGCCTACTGCCTAGATGAGACTATAGGGCCATAAAATGTTTCCAGGCTTATGTTCTACAGATCTAATGAACTGTAACTTGTAAAAAATTCTCAAGTTCAAGAGAATTTTTCACACATTTACAGCAGTAACTTGTGAGAAGAGATATCTGGTATAAATAATTATGCATGATTTAATTTTAATTACTTCACACAGTTGAAGTCAATTATCATTGTTTATAACCCAAAGGTATCAGAGAACTATACTTTTTTCCCCATTGGTACTGGTCATTAGTATCTATTGATATTAGTTATATATCATAGGAGATAGGTTTCTTTATAAATAAATCCATAATCACTGATCCTTTATATAAAGGAATTTTCACAAAATAGTAACAATCACTTATTTAAATTATTCTCTTAACTTATATGCTAACTTAACCAAAATAAGAGATCAATAATTTATACAAATTGTTTTGCTTTCAAAGTAAAACTAGGTATAATGCCTTATGTAATCCTTTGTTAACTCTGAACACTTTTAGTGTAATACTGATTAATTTAAAGAAGTTCATGTCTCTGCATTAAAAGCATTACAAAATTAGATTTAGCTGTATGAAAAGGATACTTACAATTTCCATTTTGAGTAGCAAGTCCCTCATCTTCAAATATGTCAAAACACTCTTGACGAGTTCGTGTTGTTTCTGTTTTAAGTACATCTAGAGGCATTCTCAAAACTGTAAGGTTATATTGAAGGGAGTGGGACAGATCATAGCTATAGCTAAAATTTGGAGGAAAAAAAATTAAAAATCTGAAAAGAATTACTGGCCATCATACTGAAAAATTTCAGTTATCCAAAACAAGTTGCTTTAATTTACAGTACTGTATCTTCTAATTGTACAGTTCCTTAGAAATAAAATACCAATTAATCCAACGACAGTGAACTATCAGTATGCTTTATGGGCTGAATTTCAAATGTGTGACAAATTGAGTGAATTATGAGAGTCACAATTCTAGATTATCCAGTCTGAGAAATCAAAATGATGGAATCTATTCACAAAATATAATTTTCTAGTGTATTACAAACACTAGATCATAAAAAGGAAGGTTTTTTATTATGATAGACAAGATTGAATCCATCCATATATGCATTCCAATCCATCACATTATTCTTTTGGGGGGTAAGCAACTGAACAAAAAGACAGAAAAATAGCAAACTAAAGATAGCAATAGCACTTAGGCTTATATATTGCTTCACAGTGCTTTTACACCCCTCTCTAAGCAGTTTACAGAGTCAGCATATTGCCCTCAACAATCTGGGTCCTCAATTTATTCACCTCAGAAGGATTGCAAACCATAATTTTTTCTATCATATAATAATTCATACATACACTAATTCATACATTTGCTCTTTAAACTTCTCATCACTCCGTTTTGGAGGATTTTATTAATTCCATCCACTTGACAGTTCATCACTGTATTTACACACTTACTTAAGTATCTCCATTCTCACTGTATTCAATTTACAAACAGTCCTTGGGTTACAATAACAATTGGAACTGGAACTGCCATTGCTAAGTGGTAAGATCATAAAGTGTGAAGTCATGTGACCACGTTGCTTAGGAATGGCACCTCTTGACAGTCCCGGTTGTCATAGTTAAGTGATGACTACATAGATTGTTAAGTAAGAGCCTCATGTGACTGAAACTTTCAACTTCCTGCTGGCTTTCCCACTGATTTTGCTTGTGGGAAACCGGCATGAAGCATCAGAAATTACAATCATGTGATTATAGCTTGCTGCAACATTGTAATTGTGAGCCGGGCACCATGCACTCAGATCACAATCATGTGACTGTGGGGATGCTGTGGCAATTGGAAATAAGAACCTGTTGTAAGTCCCTCTCTTTTAGCACTGTTGCACATTTGACCAGTCATTGAAGGTCATAGCATGAGGATGAACTCTACTATTATGTTTTCCCTGACTACCCAAGTCCTATTTCATATAATAAAGTAGACACAAACAACTGTTGTACACAGCTTTTTTAGTTTCTTATGACCAAAAAAAAAAAAAATCCTAGCAACAAGCTAGGAACTTCCCTCAGTACTCTTCCACTGGCAACTTGCACATCTAAAAATGTCTAATGGTAGTATCTTCTAATTTCGTTCCACTGAGATAGGTGGTTTCCTTTAAGTTGTATTATTTTTCTATACTACATTCAAAGCCTTCTAAATACTGCCAATCTCCTACTTAAATAACGCTACATAATCCTTCAGATCTTTCCTATATCGAATGAAAATAGGTGCAAAGGATTTGGAATATATATGAGTTGCATTGAAGGAGAGCAAAATGAAGACTGAGAACAGTTTCTCTTAAGAGTGGATGTCTTATGTGTTGAATGGAGGTTTTTAATTCTTCAGTTACTTTTCCTATGAAATACCACAGGACTCAATTCTCCTGTCAAAATTATTTTGAAAAGATGTAATGATAGCTGACAGAATGTGAATGTGACAGCAAATGAGAATACAGGAGCTTAAAGACATTTTTTACAATGAATCTGGAGAATACACCGTAAAAAAGTTACATTCCAAGTCCTTAAAACCTGGGATACTGAAACATCTAAGTTGTAGTCATTCAGGATTACAGAATACTTGATATGGTACACTCCAGAGGAAGATCAGGTTATGCAAATTGGTAAAGAGGTAAGCAAGAAAGAGAGAGCTGAGTAACTTCTTCACAGAGATGCTGTATTTCAGTCATTTGGAATGGCATGGCATGGCATGGCATGGCATAGCATAGCATAGAATACAATAGGTTTATATGCCGTGTGACTATTTTAAGTATACAATTCTAAGACAATAAGAGAAAGAAATATGAAAATTCTAGGTTATCCTCAATAATAAATCAAGGAGCCTTGTTGGCGCAGTGGTTAAAATGCAGTATTGCAGGCTAACTCTGCCCACAGTCTGGAGTTCGATCCTGACTAACTCAAGGTTCACTCAGCCTTTCATCCTTTTGAAGTCAGTAAATGAGGATCCAGATTGTTGGGGGAAGTATGTTGACATTATAAATTGCTCAGAGAGTGCTGTAAAGCAAGGGGTCCCCAACCTCTGGTCCTTGGCCCATTGGAAAGTGGGAAGTGGCAGGCGATTGGGCAAATGTGTGGGCGCATGAAGCTCCATTTCAGCAAGCAGTGGGCACGCATGCAAAATCATCTCCCCTTCCCACTGCTGTTGCTGGTCCATGGAATTGGAATGGTTGGGACAACTCCTAAGTGCTATTGCTAGTGTTATTGTTAATGATTCCAATAAATACTTCAAAATGCAGTTAGAAACATACCTGAAATAAAAATTACTGGATAGATCCACATTCTGAAAAATTCGTAGGTATCTACAGACAAAACCCAAAAGATAATAAAAGGTATTTTATGCAGAAAGAGTATGCTGTCTTTGACACTCTATCAAAACCTTTTGTACTAGCTTTATCAAATAAAAACCTTTATTATGGTCAGTGATCAAATGTAAATACCGTTCAGTAACAATATTACAGGGGGCACAGGGATTGAGAGCAAAATGGGTGAATAAATTATACACACAAAAGGAGAGGAAAAGTGAAAACTGTACACAAGAGTAGCAGACCATATTTAAAGAAGGCAGCAAAAATTGGAAATAATTCTTCACTATTAAGTGCAAACTATATTTCTATATGATGGTCTATTAGGTATTAAATAACAATATATTAAAATTTAGATAAACAATGGGATGATAAAATGTAGAAGCATACACTAAACTAATAAAATTCTATCTGGAATACATTAAGCACAATTGATGTTTACTTAATACCTGATTAATTGTTTATCATTAGCACAATTTTGGGTTATATAAGATGAGAAGAAAGTGAAAGAGAAAGAAAAGAAAAATAAAGTGATTCAAGGAGACTGAGTTATCAGGTTAAGTCGGACGATAATTTTTGCCTTATTTCAACTGTTGCAGATATAAATTCAGCTACTACCTTAGTGATATCAGGATCTGAGACTGAATATAGAGATAATGGATATAGAACTTGTCCATTCTCCTCGGCACTCACAGTAAAATGGGAGTTGTCATCATACAGAAGTTACAGTAAACGAGGACATACAGGATTGTTTCAATTTCCCTGGCAACGTAAGAGCATGTGCACTGGGATACAGGGTTGCTGGCATGTATTAACTAAAACTTTAGTTTTTATTCATTAAGTTGTCGATGCCTTAATTTAGATTTCTGCTTTCTGAATTCAAAGTCTTCCTCTCTTCTATAAGAATGAAAATGCCAGGTAAACACACAACAATAACTTTCTTTAGCAAGAAAATATTATAAGAATAGCAGTTGCATTAAAGTAGACCGTTATCTCTTATTAAGGTCTTTCACAAAACTTCTATTTAGCATCACACTTTGCCAAGTAGACAATCTATGGTAGCTCTGTTCCTAAATCCTAATCCTCTACTTCTATATAATTTGGGGGTTATTTAAGATGAGAAGTTCACTCCATTATCCATAAAACAAAATACCTTTTGTTACAAGAACCAAGTTCTTAATCCATACATACTTCCATAACAGAATGGCTATTAATTAACATAAAAGTCTCATTATGAATGCATACAAAATACCAATGAATTACACAAAAGCCATATACTGGGGCCATTTAGGTCCCTGAAGGAAAACCTCTGCATAATTCAGAAATCCAAATTAAAGCATCTTAAACAGATTTCTGTATCCTTCCATTTAAGTACATATAGTGAATGGCAGCTTTCTAAGTAATACTGTAGATGACATCTTCCACGTGACACTGCTTCATGTAGTTGAAGAGCACTATCATCTTACTTCTCTTTTCAAAATTTATCATGCTAACATAGCCCAGCAGCAAGAATCCAGAAGCAGGTCCAAATTTTGAATTGTACATATTAATTCAAGCCAAAGGGAGCAAATTTGGAGCTATTATAGGCTGTATTGGTTATGTGAATCCTCTTCAAATCACACTGCAGAAATATTTCATTTATTTCTTATGATATTGAACATGTCACTGGAAAGAAAGGGAAGCAATAAACCATGCAACCTACAACAAACCTAGTTGCTAGGCACAGTTTTTCTCAAAAGGTTTTTCCCTTTCTTTTCCAATGTTCTTGCTCAGGTTTGCTGGTTTTTTGCTGTCATGAACTACAGGAAAAGTGTTACTCATTCCCCAAAAGCCATTTGTTCAGGCTGATCAACTCAGTATGAAAATTAGA
Source organism: Thamnophis elegans (assembly GCF_009769535.1). NCBI lineage: Eukaryota > Metazoa > Chordata > Lepidosauria > Squamata > Natricidae > Thamnophis > Thamnophis elegans. The sequence goes on along the minus strand of NC_045544.1, from coordinate 31,481,239 downwards.
ACCAACACTCTGCATCTATTTTTTTTACATGAACAATCATGTAGCTCAAAATTCTAATCCTACAAGTAAAGACTCTCTTGATGCAAGCTTCTGTGGATATATCTAAGTTGGTTTCTTGGCAATAATATGGAAGTGGATTACATTGCTTTCTTTTTCCAGCCCAGCTGATAGCTTTTTAAGATCAGCTAAAGCCATGATTGCGAACCTATGGCATATACTTTTTACTTTTTTTTTTTTTTACTTTTATTAATAGCAATAGCAATAGCAGTAGACTTATATACCGCTTCATAGGCCTTTCAGGCCTCTCTAAGCGGTTTACAGAGAGTCAGCATATTGCCCCCAACAATCTGGGTCCTCATTTTACCCACCTCGGAAGGATGGAAGGCTGAGTCAACCCTGAGCCGGTGAGATTTGAACCGCTGACCTGCTGATCTAGCAGTAGCCTGCAGTGCTGCATTTAACCACTGCGCCACCTTGGCTCTTATAAATTAAACATTTATAGGCCGCCCTTTTCCCTGAGGGGATTCAGGGCGGCTTACAATAATAGGGGAGGGGAGTGCAGGACAAAACACAAAAAGAAAATGTGAGTAAAAATAATTAGCGGTAAAACACAACATTCATTCAACATTCGGGAGGGGCGAGAGTAAAGTCTTATCCCCAGGCCTGACGGGATAGCCAGATCTTGAGGGCTGTGCGGAAGGCCTGGACGGTGGTGAGGGTGCGGATCTCCACAGGGAGATTGTTCCATAGCGTCGGAGCTGCAACTGAGAAGGCTCTCCTCCGCGTAGTCGCCAGTCGGCACTGACTGGCGGATGGAATTCGGAGGAGGCCTACTCTATGCGATCTGATGGGACGAAGGGAGGTAATTGGCAGAAGGCGGTCTCTCAAATAGCCAGATCCACTACCATGGAGCGCTTTATGAATGGTAAGTAGGACCTTGAAGTGCACCCGGAGATCAACAGGTAGCCAGCGCAGCTCACGGAGGATCGGTGTTATGTGGGCGAACCGTGGTGCGCCCACAATCACTCGCGCGGCTGCATTCTGGACTAGCTGAAGTCGCCGGATGCTCTTCAAGGGCAGCCCCATGTAGAGCACATTGCAGTATTCCAGCCTAGAGATCACAAGGGCTCGAGTGACTGTTGTGAGGGCCTCCTGGTTCAGGTAGGGCCGCAACTGGCGCACCAGGCGAACCTGGGCAAATGCCCCCCTGGTCACAGCTGACAAGTGATGGTCGAAACTCAGCTGTGGGTCCAGGAGGACTCCCAAGTTGCGGACCCTGTCTGAGGTGTATAAATTTTGACCCCCCAGCCTGAGTGATGGAACGTTAGCCAAATTGTTGGGAGGAAAACACAACAGCCACTCAGTCTTGTCTGGGTTGAGTACCAGTTTGTTAGCTCTCATCCAGTCTTTAACAGCCTGAAGACCCCACAGGCGACATGCAGAACCATATTTGCTGGCATGCCAGCCAGCTGATTTTCCAGAGGGCCAGGGGAGGCCGTTTTCGCCCTCCCCAGGCTTCAGGAAAGCCTCCGAAAACTGGGAGGCTGAAAAACGGCACCAATGGGACAACTGGAAGTTCAGAAATGAACTTCTGGTTGGCCCGTTAGGCCTGTTTTTCACCCTCCCCAGCCTCCGGAGGCTTTCCTAAAGCCTGGGGAGGGCAAAAACAACCTCCCCCGCACACCCTAAAGCCGGAAACAGATCATTTCCGAACTTCCAGTTGGCCCGTTGGGGCCGTTTTTCACCCTCTGCAGCTTCCGGAGACTTTTCAGAAGCCTGGGAAGGGCATAAAACAGCCCCAATGGGCCAACCGGAAGTTCAGAAAGGATCAGTTTCTGGCTTCTGGAGGGCCTCTGGAGGGCTGGAGGAGGCCGTTTTTGCCCTCCCCCAGGCTTCAGGAAAGCGTCTGGAAGCTGGGGAGGGGTCATGCATGCATGTGTGGGTGGGCTTGCACACGCATGCACAGGTGGGCAGGGAGGATTGAATTGGTGCGTGCGCACACAATTTTCGTACGCCATAAGAAAAAGGTTCGCCATCACTGAGCTAAGGTAAGCAGAATATGGTATCACATGTTCGTCCCTGTTATCCAAAAAGGAGACTGAAAATTACCTTGCTTCATCGGGATGACTCACTCGTACAGAGTCATTTGGAATGTAGATCATATTTGTATCTTCTATTTTATATACTGCATGTCCTCCAATATCTGCCATCTTTCGTCTCTTTGTAATTAGCACAATGTAATAACCTTCTAAGAATCTGACAAATCCTGCAAGAAAGAGAACAAATTACCTGTTATTTGTATCTGTCACTTGATTCACTATACTACAAGAAGGCTAAAAAAACAAGCACAAATTCTGTCACGGTTGCAATAATTATATTGTATTCCAGGCACCTTATAATACCAGAGATTGGGGGGGGGGGCCTGTCATTCCTGAATAAATATTTAATCTACAGAATTTTGCTAAAGTAACCTCTTTTTCCTGTTAAATTATACATGAAATAATTAATGAATATAAATTGAAAAGTATTTTTCAACATGGCTGTTCACTTCAACTCTTTTGAAAAATTATGTATTGCGTTCTCAAAGCATATTTCATCAAACCAATGCCTGGGGTGAACTGAGGAAAATGGAATGTCCCATTGAGATGAAATCTAAGTAATGAGTTAACTGAACGTTTCTGTATAAGGAAGACAAGGCAGAAAGATAAAAGAGCTGGAAATGAGAGAAAGGAAAGAGGCAGTTAACAAAAGGGGAAAGGAAAGGAAAAGAAAAAAATGATCATTCTGCAAATGAGGATAGTGCTCTACTTCTTTAAACCTATGTTTTATACATATTGTGTGTGTGAGATATATGTACAATACATATAATGTATTAAATACATTTTAGTTGCCCAGCTAAGTAAATGAGAAAGCATAATTAAACTATTAGGAAGACTTGATGCAAGAGCAGATAACTGCAGTATAACAACACTTGATTTATCATTTTAAATTATATATTACCTATCAGCCCTCATCCCCACCCACCATATAAACTCAGAAGTATACCACTTCTAACCAGGCAAATCTAATTTAAATCGAATTTAATTAAATTCTAATTTAATTTAATTAATGCTTCCATTAATATCTGACACTACAATGTCAGATATACTTTGTTCTTCTTAGCTTCCATCTGAATCAGCTGTTCAGCATTGCAATGTATGGTAGATTTCCTAGCAAATCCAGACTGTTAGCCTTTCCCATAATGAAAATTTTCATTAATCTACAATATTTGACACATCAGATTAACTTTTCACTCCTTTAATCTATCGCAGATATCAATCAAGAATTTTGACAAACGACCTTTTATTATGATTCTACAAAGAAGGAGTTATAGCTACTTGTCTATTCAGAGAGTCATTCTGTACACTGTAATAATTGAAAATAGTATGATGCTCAACTTCAACAGCAAATGTTGCAGCCAAGTACTTCAATATGAAATTGTGTGCATTCTAAAAGAGGACGTTTTCCCCATCAGCCTGTTTCAAATGCTTCTAATAAAGGAACACCAGAAAATTGGACTTTTTCCAATGGTGGCACTACTTTCAATGGAACATTCTTCTTATGTTCTCAAATAAATAATGCTGCATGCAAAGAAATCAAATAGCTGCAACACATTTTATCCTGTCATCTCCCTACAGTTTCATCACTCCTACTGCCATCCCAAAAATATCCCTTGAGGATTAGGAGTACTTCCACATAGTGTGAACTGTTTTCTCCTGGTTGCAGGACAATACATTTCAAATGTGAGGAGTCTATTATCAAAGTTACACACAGAAATATTGCAGAACATTATGCAAAATGCAAAAAAATATAATAACAATGATGTACAGTTGGCCATGAAGGCCTATGAGATGGTAGACAAGCACACTCAGTGGTCGGCTGCTGACCTGGCCCAATCTGAAGATGATATAAAACAGATTCTGGCCATTTTCAGCTTCTGGAAGTTTAAGTCTGCTAGGTTGCAAAACATTGATCTAAAGTATGGGTGTCAAACTCAATTTCATTAAGGGCCACATCAGGGTTTTGTTTGACCTCAGGGGGGCTGGGGTGGGGTATACGTAGGTGGGGTGGGTTTGGCCAGGGGCATGGCCAGATCGACATCACTCGTGTCAGGGGCACTTTTGGTGGCCAAGTGCTAAGGCGAGACTTCCTTCAGACCTTCCCTTCCTCTCATTATAATCTCCTTCCTTCCTTCCTTCCTCCCCCCCACCCCCCACTGAGCTCCGCTTTCACTGACAGAGACACTACAGGCTGGATCTTTGCTATTTCCAGAGTGGCTCCGCAGACCAGATCTAAGCCTTGAGTTTGACACCCCTGATATAAAGAATAATTTGAAAGACAGAGACTTTGAAAGTTCTGTTTTTTTTAAAAAAAAATTGAAAAAGGGAAGAATTTCAAAGGATAAGAAAAACACTCAAGGTATTTGGTATTTATTTGGTATTTATTAATACTTATAGGCCGCCCTTTTCCCTGAGGGGACTCAGGGCGGCTTACATAAAATAAAGGGGGGGGGGTATACAGACAATAGACACAACAATACATAGAAGTAAAATAGTAAGCAACATTCATTCATCATTCAGGTGGGGACAGTTATCTTTGTCCCCAGGCCTGACGGGCTAGCCAGGTCTTAAGGGCTGTGCGGAAGGTCTGGATGGTGGTGAGGGTACGAATCTCCACGGGGAGATCGTTCCAAAGGGTCGGAGCTACTACTGAAAAGGCTCTCCTCCGTGTAGTTGCCAGTCGGCACTGACTGGCAGATGGAACTCGGAGGAGGCCTAATCTATGTGATCTTATTGGTCGCAGGGAGGTAATTGGCAGGAGGCGGTCTCTCAAGTACGCAGACCCACTACCATGGAGGGCTTTATGAGTGATAAATAGCACCTTGAAGCGCACCCAGAGATCAACAGGTAGCCAGCGCAGCTCGCGGAGGATAGGTGTTATGTGGGTGAACCGAGGTGCACCCACAATCACTCGCGCGGCTGCGTTCTGGACTAGCTGAAGTCGCCGGATGCTCTTCAAGGGCAGCCCCATGTAGAGCACGTTGCAGTATTCCAGCCTAGAGGTCACAAGGGCCCGAGTGACTGTTGTGAGGGCCTCCCGGTTCAGGTAGGGTCGCAACTGGCGCACCAGGCGAACCTGGGCAAATGCCCCCCTGGTCACAGCCGTCAAATGGTGGTCAAAAGTCAGCTGTGGGTCCAGGAGGACTCCCAAGTTGCGAACCCTCTCTGAGGGGTATAAAGTTTGACCCCCCAGCCTGAGCGATGGAACACTGATCGAATTATTGGGAGGAAAGCACAACAGCCACTCGGTCTTCTCCGGGTTGAGTACAAGCTTGTTAGCCCTCATCCAGTCCATAACGGCCTCAAGACCCCGGTTCATCACGTCCACCGCTTCATTGAGTTGGCACGGGGCGGACAGATACAATTGAGTATCGTCCGCATATTGATGGTATCTTATCCCGTGCCTCCGAATGATCTCACCCAGCGGTTTCATGTAGATGTTGAATAGTAGGGGGGATAAGACCGAACCCTGCGGCACCCCATATGTTAGGGGCCTAGGGGTCGATCTCTGCCCCCCCACTAACACCGACTGCGACCTGTCCGAGAGGTAGGAGGAGAACCACCGTAACACAGTGCCTCCCACCCCCACCTCCCGCAGTCGTCGCAGAAGGATACCATGATCGATGGTATCGAAAGCCGCCGAGAGGTCAAGGAGAACCAGGATGGAGGCATGGCCTCCATCTCTGGCTCTCCACAGATCATCGGTCAATGCGACCAAAGCGGTTTCTGTGCTGTAACCAGGTCTGAAGCCTGACTGGAAGGGGTCGAGATAGCTTGCTTCCTCCAAGGACCGCTGGAGCTGGAAGGCCACCACCTTCTCAACAACCTTCCCAACAAATGGGAGGTTGGAGACTGGACGGTAGTTGTTAAGGACAGCTGGATCCAAAGATGGCTTCTTCAGGAGGGGTCTCACCACCGCCGCTTTAAGTGCGGCGGGGAAGTGCCCCTCCCGAAGAGAGGCGGTAACAACCACCTGGATCCAGCCTCGTGTCACCTCACTGCTGTTAGCAACCAGCCATGAGGGACACGGGTCCAGTACACAGGTGGAGGCACTCACAGCTCTCATGGCCTTGTCCACATCCCCAGGGGCAACATCCTGAAACTCAACCCAGAGGTGGTCTACCAATTCATCCTCTTGTGCCTCGGCTGGAACTGCAGGGATGGAGTCCAAATCTGACCGAAACCGAGCAATTTTGTCCGCTAAGAATTGGGCATAATCCTCAGCTCTACCCTGCAAGGGTTCCCCCGTATCCCTCCTATTTAGGAGGGAACGGGTTATCCTAAACAGGGCGGCTGGGCGGGACTCAGCGGACGCAACCAAGGTGGCAATGTGAGATCTTTTTGCTGCCCTAAGTGCCCTGATGTACTCCTTGGTGCTAGTTGTTAGGATTGCTCGGTTCGACTCGGATTTATCGGACCTCCATAGGTGCTCTAGGCGTCTCCTCTGGCGCTTCATCTCCCGGAGCTCCTCGGTGAACCAAGGAGGCCTCCGGGATCCGCCGCCTCGGAGGGGCCGTAGTGGCGCAATCTGGTCGAGGGTCTCCGATGCTGCCGAGTGCCAGGCAGCAACCAGAGTCTCCACCGGACTGTGGGCGAGAGTATCAGGAATAACCCCAAGCTCCGTCTGGAACCTCAGAGGCTCCATAAGTCGCCTGGGGCGGAACCACCTGGTCGGTTCCTCCTCCCTACAGTGGGGATTTGGTCTCCGGAAGTCGAGCCTCAGTAGGCAGTGGTCTGACCATGACAGGGGTATGATCTCATTACCCCTCAGACCAAGATCACAAGTCCACTGCTCCGAGAGAAATACGAGGTCGAGCATGTGACCCGCTGAATGGGTTGGGCCCCGAATTACCTGGGTCAAGCCCATGGTTGAGACCAGAGATCATCTGAGGAAGATGTTGCAATAAACAAAGATGTGACCAGTTGATATTACCCTATCAGTTCATTCTTCCAATGTCTTGAGTCTTGACCATGCCTGTACATCCCAAGAATTCCACAAAATACTTGTTCTGCCAAGTGTTTTTATGGAGGAATGATTGGCTGTGGCAAATGTGATTGTCCAAAATTGAGCAGTTCTACTTGGGAGAATCTGACATCAAACTCAAAGGTAAATATTACTGGGCTTTGTGTAAAGTAGAAATTATTTACAATGTGAAATAAGTTGAACATACTTGTATAGTACAATATTTTTAATAGCTATGCATTCCAGCTGTGTACTGGCATTTCTGCTAACAAATGGAGCGCTGTGAAAATTGTCTATGGTCTTTTATGTGAAGATGACAGCATTTGCCATAAAAAATGTAATCACCTTGGGAAGCATCCAACATCATTTTTCTAGTGGAGTGATATTTTTTTCTCCTCCATTTCACAGTGTACCCTCTAAAGTTACTTTAGAGATTTGGGAATGAGTATAAAGCAATGGAGGTCAGAGTGAAGGTAAAGCCTTATTGTTTGAACAGATAAAGAACTGAATAATTTTGGATGCAGCCTTTTGAGCTGCATGTGGAATCGCATAAGTCACTTTGAAGCTGATATTTCCATTTGCACAACACTGCATTATACTCAAGAAGGAGGTTCTGGTTTTGAATGTGCAATTTTTCTCCTATGAAAGTGAGCTTGTAAAATAATTAATACTTTAAAAGAATAAATCTATATTGGATTAGGACAGTGATGGCTAACCGTTTCTGGACCAAGTGCCCAAAACACCCCCAAAATGGAATGCGTATGCCCGCCCGCCCCACGCATGTATGTGTGATCTGCCCTCCTGCCCCTGCACATGCATGGGCAAAGCCCACATACACACACATACACTCTGCCCCCTGCGCATGCACAACAGAAACCCCAAAACCAGCTGGCTGGCAGGAGGTGCATGTGCATACGTGGTGGAACTGAACTGGGGCGTCGGCTCACGTGCCCTCAGAGAGTGCACTAAATTATCCTAATCACGAGATTAGGGTAATTCACATGTAAAGTTGTTTCTATGAAGAGCTGTTTTTGAGCTTCATGCTGGCCTCACTGAAATTGCATACTCATTCCTAGTAATAAGCAATACTTGCTTATTGTTAGATGTTAATCAGAAGATGGATATCAGTCCAATTTCATCATCATATGTAAGCTTTAATATTGTAAAATACTTTAAAAAACAGACTAGGAAAACTAGCTTTTAGAAAGTAAAAGTCTTAAAATATAAATTCCTATAATGATACAACAATCAGTTATTTGATATAATATTAATCTGAGATTTGTCTGATAGAAAATTCATGTTCTGATTTCATTGCAACATTAGCATACTCTTCTAAACTTCTCAGGGAGGAGATTGGCATTTTCTCCCAGAAGGTGAAAGTGCTTACTATTGCCCACCTGTCAATTATCACAGTGCGTCAGGGTATGCAAACTTTTATATTATTTATAACCTGACAATTTTGTTCCGGGAGATTTTTTTAAAATACATCTATAATCAACAAGTACTTTACCACACAGTCACCAGCTCTTAAATCTTGCCTTTCAATTAAAAAGTAAAAACATAAAAGCAGTTTAAGGGGAAGAATACATATTAATATTTGAAGTTCCTTAATTTGTCTCAACTAGTTGCATGTAAAGCAAAAATAAAAATAAAAAGTGATTCACACAATGAATAAGAACAACCAAAATTATAGCACACAGCGGTATACTAACTATTGCAAAGATTTTCTATGTTTCTCCAAGTAGTTAATTAGTAGCCAACATAGTTTGAATAATTGTCACCATTATATCTGCAGGATCAGAAAAAACCCACCTGGAAAAACAAAACCTGACCCACATATTAAAATATATAATCATTATTTTTAGTTTCATATTTAGAAAATACTATGTAACTGCAAGCGTTTGATTATGAAAAAATGCAATTTTTAATCATGTGCTTTATATATAGGCAGAAATGCAGTTCATTACATTCTTGATATTATTTTTGATATTGTGTTACTGTGCCTGCTTTTTAAAAGTGCATGTTTTCATAAGAATTATAGAGGAAAATAACCCTGTAGTATTGGTGCCATAGTATCATTATTTACTTTTAGAAAATTGCATTAATGTTGTTATACTTTTCTGCTAATGAAAACATAAAGACGCTGTTCTCCTGTGTGCTGCTTGGAGAGTCCAAGCATGGGTTAAATTCTGCCTAATTGCGCAGGACTGTATTGGAAATCTTTAGCCATGCCTCTGATTCTGTGCTAGTTAGTTTGCCAAGGCCCAGCATAGGGCTGGCTCTACCTCAGTACCTCAGGGGTCTGTAAACCACCCCATTTCAGAAAGTGAGGAAGAAGGACATGATTTATCCTCTGACATCACTCTGGGTAATGGGGGATCTCCAGCTCCATCCATAGCAGAGGCTGCAGGGCTCTTTGATTGTCCTTCAGACATGGAGGCTGAGTCCATTCAACAGAGGCCTCTGACTCCAGACCCGGTCAGTGCTCCTGCTGAGACGGGGACCCGTCCAGCGGAGGATAGGGGCCCTAACCTTTTTGCAAAAATGCAAGAAGTAATTGCAAAGGCCATTTCTCAGGGCATTGCTGAGGGCCTGAAGCAAAAAGACAACCGTCCACCCAGATTGGTACTCTTCCCACCCCTAGTGGCAGTGACAAGAGGTTGTATACCTTGGAGCCCAGCTTGGAGGATCTATTAAAGCTGCCTCCCGTAGATGCCCCGGTGCAGGCCTTTACGTCTTCCTCAGTCCTTCCCCCCGAACTTCTTGAGGGGTGGAAGTCAGAAGACAAAAGGGCTGAAAAGGCTTGTCATAAAATGCACCAGCTGCCTGCCTGGACATTTAGGCGTCTAGCTCAGCCTTTTTCTTTTCTAGAGTGTTTCTGTTCTGGCTCAGGCAGCTCTTGGCCAAGCTTCCTGCAGGGGATACCAGATTGAGAAAGGACATTAATAAAATTGTTGCATCAGTTGAATACACTGCTGATGCCACCCTGAACGCCACAAAATTTGCATCCAGAGCCCTGGCATCCAATGTCACCTCTCACCGCCTTCTGTGGCTCCGACATTGGAATGCAGACATGCATTCCAAATGGAAGCTGGCCTCTGCTCCCTTCAAGGGAGGCAAACTATTTGGGGAGGCCCTAGATCCAGTCGTTATCGAAAATAAGGACAAGAAAAAGGTCTTGCCTTCGGTCCCTAGGAAAACGGATCACAGCCCCCCCTCCTTTTGGAGACAGCCTTTTCAGGTACCTGAGGCTGCCGTTAGGCCCCCTGCCTTTTAGCATCTCTATCCTCAAGGGGCAGACCGGTTCCAGGACAGGCAGTCCTTTTGGGACAAGGGCAGGCAGCAATATTTCTCCAAGCGTCCCTTTGCGGCGGAGCTGGCTCCAAGCACTTCCGCTGTTATAAGTGACCACCAACAGGCGGCTCCCATAGGCGACCAGCTACAGCTGTTTCTGGCCCAATGGGAGCGAACCACCTCAGACATATGGGTATTACAGACAATACGCCTAAGTCTGACTCTGGAATTCATATTCCCCCCCCCCACCCATATCATTTCATTCATTGCCCCACTCCCGCTTGCCCAGTCAAAACATCTCTCATGGAGAAGGAAATTTCGGGCCCTTCCATTCGGGCTATCATCGGCCCTAAAAACCTTCACAAAGCTGTTGGCAGCGGTAGCAGCCTCCTTCAGATCTCGTCCAGTGCGGCTCCAATGCTACATGGATGACATCCTCATACAGTCGTCCTCCCATGTACAAGCGACACGAGACCTCCAGATCACAATGAGAACCCTTCAAGAGCAAGGGTTCTCCGTCAATCTGGAGAAGAGCCATATTGTTCTCACGACAAGGCTACTGCATCTCGGAGCCATGATCGACACCATGAGCTGTCAAGTGCTCCTGTCGCCAGACTGTCTTGCCAGCATCAGGGAACTAGTGCACCAGGTTCGAACATCACGCCAAACCTCAGTAGTGCTCCTGTCTCAAATTCTCGGCAAAATGATTTCATGCCTCTCCATAGTGCTTTGGGTGAGACTCCACTCTCGACAACTGCAATGGCTCCTCCTACCTCATCAGAGGGCCAAAGCCAGCAACTCGTTGTCCCGGATACCAGTGCCTCAAAGGGTTCAGAACTATCTTTGATTGTGGCAGTCACCAGCCATGTCAAAGGGCAGCTTCTTCAAAGAACCAGATCACCTCATCATCACGACCGACGCCAGGTTTTTATTCAGGTTCCACTCACTCACTGTTCTGTTGGTGAGCTCACCTGCACAACAAGGTAGCACAGGACAGGTGGTTCCTGGAGGACTTGATACATAGTATCAACTGGCTAAAGCTGAAGGTAGCATGTCTCGCCCTTCTACACTTCAGTCAGAACATTTGAAGTCACCGCGTCAGGATTCTCACCAACAATGTGGCAACGAAGGCATATATAAACGGTCAGGGGGGCACCCGCTCCAGATCTCTGATGGCAGAGGCCCTGGCCCTGAAAGCCAACATTCCCTCACGGTGATTTGCTGGCTGGGAGGAAAGCATGGCAAGCAGAAAACAGCCAGTGAAGAAAAGCGCGTGAAACGTCTTCCAAAATGGCGCTTTTTGGAAGATGAGGGAGCTATCAGGTGCAAACTGGAGCCTCCGACGAGGACTCCAGGCAGCTGGGAGGAAAAGGAAGCCTGCTACCTCCCCCGTGCCCATCAGCAACCGCTGGACAAGCACCCCTCAGTCACAAGCTCCATCAACGACGTGGAGCCAGAAAGCCCCGAAAGTCCTCACCAGCGATTTTAAAGCAAAGAAGGTAAAAGAAATTCAGCTAACAGCTAAGACAAAAATAAAAAAAATCCTTATGCCAACTGAGGGAGAGTCCCAGTCTATTCACACAAGCACTGAGAAGCTCCCCAAACATGTGTCCGAACTTGGCTGGACTGAGTTTTTAAACTGGCCCTCAATGAGGAGGGGAGGCGTGGCTAAGAAAATTAACTCAGTCCTTGGGCAAATAGACTGAATTTAACCCATGCTTGGACTCTCCCGCAGTGCACAGGAGAAGCATCTCTGCTCCCTTCCAGCAGAGCACATCTCCGGGGTAGATAACACACGAGCAGACTGGTTGAGTAGGGAAACCACTGATCAGTCAGAATGGCAACTACACCCAGACCTCTTCTTCCAAATCTCTGATAGGTTCGGGACCCCAGTAGTAGATCTATTCACCACCCCGGAGAACACGCACCATCCCAGGTTTTTATTCACATTCCACTCACCGCAGGCAGAAGAGGTCAATGTTCTTCATTGTTGTGGCCTCCCGGTCTCCTCTACACCTTCCTGCCACTCCCTCTCATCCCCAGAGTGATCTGAAAGATTCTGACAGAAGGCACAGAAGTTCTCCTAGTGCACCCTTCTGGCCGAGATGAACCTGGTTTGCCGATCTCGTCAGCCTGTCTGGCACATTCCTCAGAGTGAGGTCTCTCTCAGCCAGGGGTCCTTCCACCAGCCAGAGCCCCACTGGCTCCAGTTGGCCGCCTGGCACTTGAGAGGGATCTCCTGAAGAGGGACAGGCTCTCCAACAAAGTCATCTAAACTATACAAACTGCCAGACAACCTTCTTCAGCCAGGATCTACGATGCCACCTGGGCTGCTTCCTCTAGGTGGTGTGCAAAGAACCAGATACCGTTTGCTTCCATTCCGCAGATCTTAGAATTCTTGCAGGAAGGACTGGAACAGGGGTTGGACCCCAACACGCTGAGGCGCCAGGTGGTGGCATTATCTACGATTTTAGCTCCCAACAAGCATCTATCACTTGGGCGCTACTCCAGGATCTGCAGCTTCCTCAAGGGAGCTTCAAATCTTCGACCCCCAAGGTTTTCCGTCGCTACCCGACCTGGAAGTTGGAGATAGTTCTGAGGGTCTTTACCGGTCCTCCCTTTGAACCCTCAAGAGACATCAGCATCAGACATTTGGCACTCAAAACAGCTTTTCTCATCATCAGTCAGGGAGGACTTATGTATCATTCACTCTGACCAGGTTGTACTCCGCATGGACCCTTCCTTTTTGCCAAAAGTCAACTCCTAGTTCCACAGGGCCCAGGAGGTCATCCTCCCGGACTTTTGTCTGCACCCTCAACACCCAAGAGAGAAACGCTGGCACATGCTTGATATCTGCAGGGCCTTGAGAAGGTATGTCAAGCGCACTGCTTCTTTTGGACGCACTGAATCTCTCTTTATATCATTCCAGCTGGCATATATGGGCCATAAAGTCACCTCATCGACCATTGGATGCTGGTTACGTGCTTGTACAGCCCTCACCAATGAACTTCAGGGCAAGACAGTTCCACGACTTATCACTGCCCACTCCACAAGGAGCGCCGCAACCATCGCAGCTTGGATGACCCAAGAGCCCATTGAACAGATCTGCAAGGTGGCGACCTGGGCATCACCATCTCCATTTGTTCAAAATTATAAGATGGACAAGTTTCCATCAGCTGAGGCAGCATTTTGGAGAAGAGTTCTTCAGGGTATTCACTCCAGCGCAGAGACCCATGACTCTACTACTCCCCACCCTAGTGACATTTAGCTTGGGTATGTCTCATGCTTCGACTATCCAAGCAGCGCACAGGAGAAGGAGCATTGGCTTACCGGAACTGTCTTTCCTGTGCACTGCGGGAAAGTCCAAACCCGCCCCCAGGGTCTCTTTCAGCTGACAACATCTTATTTGTGGACTCAATTTTTGAAGATATCAGAGGAAATCACTACCGAACATTTGACAGGTCCACGCCTTTATTGAAAAACTGACTTTAGTACAGAACCAGAGGCATGGCTACAGATTTCCAATTCAGTCCTGGGCACTTAGGCAGAATTTAACCTATGCTTGGACTCTCCCGCAGCAAACAGAGAAGACAGTTCAGGTAAGCCAACTTATTTTTAGAAGCCACAGCTATTATTTTGAGTCATATTTCTTAAGTGTTTCTGCAAAGCCATGGAAATAATGCAAAAGTAATAGTTTGTAAAAATGAGGAGACATTGGAGACTTTAGATCAAAAATAAGCAGTCTAAAACTGTACATGTATTGGATAACTCCCATCTTTGCTCACATTAAAGCTGACAAATATTGTTGTCTTAACCATTCAGTCATGTTCGACTCTGAGTGACTTTATAGGTAAATTCTTCATGCTACTGTGTCAAGCACAGCTTCTTTCAGTTATGATAGACATTAGGGGTTCAGCATTGTACCTATTCCCACTCTAAGTCACGTAAATTGCACACAAAAAAACAAAATATACAGTACAAGCGAAATTGGGTACAGATTGATCTTTCAATACATATTATCCCTGCCTATATAATGATGCATCAAGCAGAGTAGTTTACTGGTCATCTATTACGGTCTGTCAAATGCACAATTATTTCTTTGTTTCACAGTCCCAGTTGAACAATAAACATTTCATTGAGTATCTGATGGGATTCTTAAGCAACAATATGTAATTGCATAACAGCTACTTTTCCAGTTGCCACTAAAATTTTAATAGTAAATTTGCACTCTTGTTGACAGCAGTTCTTGTGAGAATTCACAAATCAGTAGTTCAGTAATAAGCAAGTGATACTCATGGCTTTTAGCCCTCCATTCCAGACTATAGAAGAAGGTGCCATTAATTTATAATAGCAGTTACTGTGCACTCAGAGAGTATTCAGACCCCCTTCACTTTTGTCAATTTTGTTATACTGCAGCCTGATTCTACAGTTGTTAATATTTGGGGGGTTTTCTCATTAATCTACATTCATTATCCCATAATGACAAAGTGAAAACAGAATTGTCTATAAATTTATTAAAAAGAAAAAACTAAAACATCTCATAGGCATAAGGATTCAGATCCTTTCCAACAACATGTGAAATTCAGCTCTGGTGCCACCCATTTCTCTTGATCGTTGCTGACATGTTTCTATCTACAACTTGAATGGAATCAACCTGTGGTAAATAAAATTGATTGGACATGATTTGGAAAGGCATGCACCTCTCTATAGAAGGCGTCACAGCTGTAGCAAAGCAAAAGGCATGAGGTTAAAAAAACTGCCTGTAGAGTTCAGAGACAGGATTACTGCAAAGCACAGATCTGGAGAAAACTATAATAAAATTTCTGCTGCGCTTCAGGTTCCTAAGAGCACAGTGGCCTCCATAATTCTCAAATGAAAGACATTTGGCGCAATCAGGATTCTTCCAAGAGCTGGTTGTCCAGTCAAACTGAGCAATCAGGGGAGAAGGGTCTTAGAAAAAGACATGACTAAGAACCCAATGGTCACTCTGACTGAGCTTCAGAGATCCTGTGTGGAGATGGGACAGAATTCCAGAAGGACAACCATCACTACAGCCCTCGACAATCTGGGCTTTAAGACAGTGACCAGATAGAAGCCTCTCTTCAGTGCATAACACATGAAAACACACTTGTTTTTGCAAAAAAGTACCTGAAGGACAGTCAGATAGTGAGAAACAAATGCTAAGCGGGCTTTCATGTGTTTTGCACTGAGGAGAGGCTTTCATAAAGTCCAGATCGGTGGAGGTCTGCAGTGATGGTTTAGCCATCCCATGTCTACACAGGATACCTGGAGCTCAGTCAGAGTGACCATGGGGTTCTTGGTCACCTCTCTTACAGTTCAACAACTGTAGAATCAGGCTGCAGCATAAAATTGAGAAAAGTGAAGGCGGTCTGAATACTTTCTGAATGCACTGTATTTTCAGACCTCTACTCCTGACAGTGAAGGAGGATATAAATTGACATGAACATATGGAAAAGATGTTTTTAGGTGTTCTTGACAATTAGTGCTACTTTGTAGTTCTAGAAGAAAGTAAGACTGTTAATTTTATCAAAAACAAATATATCATGCATCAGTCCCAAGAAATTAGTCATTGTATAAGCGTATGTATGTAACATTTTTCACCATCCAACTTCTGAAAAACAGTATTGGACTGAGCAATAAATTCTTTCATAAGAGCATGTGTATTCTGAAAAGAGGCAATGAGTTGAAATCAACTACTGTGGTTCACATTTCAAATGTTAGTATCCATACTGATTCTGAGCTTATCATCTTAATTCTTGTCTTTGGGGAAAATATTTTCTTGAACATTGTTTGCATCTTTTTTTTAGATTTAAGACTTTTAATTCTGAAGAGTTGAGCATAGGATTTAAAAAATAAAATAAAAAGAATCCTTCTGTTGTTTTTTTTAAAAAATAACTATAAATGTTATCTTTTTTTCACTGTTTCTCAACAATACACAGCCTAAACTCTCTAATCAAAGTTGTAGCTTTTGTTTCCATTATAAATGAAGGTTTATATTTAGCATTATGTTTTCTTCATAAATGATATGGATATTAGAAGTATTTTTATTAAAGTGGAAATATATTTTTGTGTTATAGATGTATTAAGTGATAATTCATTATCACTTAATGGATTCAGCAGGGTCCAAGAAGAAAAATAAAAGTCTGCTGTGTATATTTGCTTTTTGATCACACACTGCTGAGTATCACTAGTAACCTTTAGGTACAATAAAGTCTGCTCTAGTTTACTGAGAATATAAATATTTTGCATCTGCTTAGATCAGTGGTTCTCAACCTGTGGGTCGGGACCCCTTTGGGGGTTGAACGAACCTTTCACAGGAGTCGCCTAAGACCATCGGAAAACACATATTTTTGATGGTCTTAGGAACTGAGACACCAATTTTATGGTTGGGAGTTAGCCGCTCCGAGTCTCTCGGGAATAGGGCGGCATACAAATTGAATAAACATCAAACACAATATGAGGAACTGTATTAAAGGGTCACGGCATTGGGAAGGTTGAGAACCACTGGCTTAGATGGTATTCTGTCTATAAACTTAAAAAAAAAAAATCTACATGTTTTCTACCATTGATATAGATATCATATATTTTTAGGCTGAAAAGCAAACTAAAAATGTATTTATGTATTTATTTAAACAAACACACGAACACAATTATTATCCAAATTATTACTATATCTTTATTTCCAGAGTTCTTGTTTGAATTTTGCTTCATATGTGTGTTTTGTGCTTATGTCCAAAATAATAATTGCAGTGGCTTGGCCGTTATCAAAACAAACTAATAAAAATAAAACAACTTACCTACTATCCCAAAAGCAGAGACAGCACGTAATAATCCAGATGAGCCCTTTTGTCCAATTTTTGTCCTATTGCCCAGATCTAAACGGCCTAGTAGCTCTCTCACTTCTTGCTGGGTATATATATGCTTGAAAATGAAAATGTAGTCATTTAAGTATTTCTGACTGTATTAAAAAACTTCAATTATAACGTCTACAAAACAGTTTCAGTCACCTTCCTAGGTCAGAAGTACCTATTTTGCATGAGCTCAAGGACAGCATAAACTTTGTTTGATATGATTCGCTAATGAAGGCATAACAATACTGAGAATCTTTCTAGTACAGGTAGTCTTCGAATTACAACTTCAAAGTTACAATGACACTGAAAAATGTGACATGACCATTTTTCACAGGTGCGTCTTTTGCAGGATCCCTATGTGAACATGTGATCAAAATTCATATGCTTTGGAACTGGTTCATGTTTATGACCATTGCTGTGTCCCAAGGTCATGTGATCACCATTTGTGACCTTCTGACAAGCAAAGTCGGTAAGAAAGCCAGATTCAATTAAGGTCATAAAATGGGGCAAAACTCATTTAACAAATCTCTCACTTAACAGAAATTTTGGGTTCAACTGTGGTCATAAATGGAGTACTACCTGTATTATATGTAGACAGGTTATAATCGCAATAGCACTTAGACTTATATATCACTTCACAGTGCTTTACAGCCCTCTCTGAGCAGTTTACAGAGTCAGCTTATTGCCTCCAACAATCTGGCTCCTCATTTTACCGACCTCGGAAGGATGGAAGGCTAACCTTGAGCCAGTTTTCCATCATGTTTGTAGATACCCAACAATTCTTGTCTCATAGCATTTTTATACATTTTATTTTTTTAAGTAATATTTTAATGGGATGTTCCTATACTTAAAATCAAAAGTACCAGTTTATATCATTATCTTTTTTTCAAAGAATCTCTCTGACCCCAAGTGGGATTGATAAGTATTGGTAAAAAAAGTAAAATGGAAGGGCCAATACTAGGTGATTTATCTGAAACACTGATTTGACAGAAAAGAGATAAAGGGATGCAGGGATGTCAGACAACATCCTGAGAAGTAGGCTAGTGCAAGTGATGGGGATTTGGAAAAACCAATACTCTATGGTTAATTATTTTGCCCGTAGTGACTACTTTATGAATGAGCAAAGTATTTCATCACGTCAGACATTTTCTGAGAATATCTATGACTCTCAAAATTTCAAATACATACAAAAATATATGCATGTTTAATTACCATTAACAGTTTAAGGATTATTTTATTTGAATCTTATTACTACTTTCTCCCGTTTCTATTTTGCTCCTTTATCTTATAATGTTCACCACATATATATTTAGTCCCAAGCACAAATACATGGAATATTGGGGGTGGGGGAGGGGGAGAAAAATTAACAAAAGGAAGAAGCATTCCTTTTTAGCATATATCTTTGGAGAGGAAATCTAGAATTTTATCTTTAGAGTAAAGTAAAGAAAAATGCTGCCTAAAATTCAAAATGTGTTATATTTCCTCCCAAAGTTCCAAATGCCCCCACAAACACCGTTGTCATATTCTTTGGGGGAGTAAATTATTAAGAACAACTGGGAGTTTATTGTGAATAATACAACTCAGGTAAAATTAACTCAAAATCAAGGTTCTTACACCCAAAATCTAAGAAAAATAAGAATCCCTTCCACCATAAATACTGGTTTGTTATTATTACATAAAATATGAAATTCATGAATTTCCCAGAATAAACCTCAGAAGTTCCAATTTTCCTTTTAGAGTCAAAAAATAAATCTAAGACATGGTTTCTAATTGAGCTTTATCCAAAGATGTCCTTCCTTCACCTGAAGCAGCTCTTTCAATAAACCCTGTCAGGGAAGTTAATGTCATAATTCTTTTTATTCAGAAATTGTTCTTCCTTAGAACCAAGCCTTCTCTCCAAGCAATTTATTTACTGTTGCTTAACCCATTTATTAGGAAACTATGTAAAACAAAACAGTGTTATGAAAATAAATAATAAAAAGAAAGAAAATACTGAGAATTTAAATGTAGCTTAAATCCAATATAGTGTTATATTGGATTCTTATATTTTCTTTTGAATAGCAACATCTCAAATGCTGAAGTACTCACTCTGTCATCAATAACAACTAAATCCTTAGGTTCTGTGCGATCGATTTTCAAAACACGATATTTGGTTTCTGCCTGGTTACTTCCAACAAGAAAATATCGCTGGGGATGTAAAAAAAAGTGCAAATAAAATATTAAAGCAATAGTTATGGACGTTTTATACTTACTGCAAGTCGTGCAATTATATTGACATGAGCTTTCATTTGCAAGAATGAAGTTCATCCAATTTACAGTAATTCAATCAGTTCGTCTATTAACAATACTCTTCAAATATAATTTATCATCCTGATATTTTTGAAATATACATTTTACATTTTTTTTAAAAACTGTCCTGACACCCTCATTCTATTTTAATTTCTGACTTCAACCTTGTTACATTAATAGCATTATTTCCTTATTTTGACCCACTGAACAATCAGTTAATACCATTTGCGATGCTTTCTAATACTTCTAAAATTTTTGAGGTAAAAGATGACATCCTATCAATTGTACTAGATGTACAATTTGACAAGAATATTGGGAGAAAGTAAATTGTGTTTATACAAAGAGCACTAGAGTCAGGAGTTAAGTGAATTGTGCTCTGTTTTATGATCTTTTGGGCTCAGTTGTTAAGTGAATCATTGCAGTTAAGTAAATCATTGAATCGTTAAACGAATCTGGCTTGGTCCATTGACTCTACTTATTGGAAACTAGCTGGGAAGATTACAAATGATGATCACATGACCCCAGGACAGTGCAACTGTCATAAGTACATGCCAGTTGCCAAGCTCCTGAATTTTGATCCTGTGTCTATGGAGATACTACAACAATTGTAAGTGTGAAAGCCTGTCATAAATCACTGTTCAGGGCTGTTGTAACTTCAAATGGCTACTAAACTAATGGTTGTAAGTCAAGGACTATATGTAATGCAATGGTTAACTGTAGTAATTACATTACATTATTCTTACAAACCACCCTCCCCAAATTTAAAAGCAAAATCTTCTGTTTCTTTGCCTTTGGCCCTATTTTACTTTTTGAAATACAGCATTTCCGTTAATTTATTGTTACACTATATTAGTGCTACTAGCTGCTGGATTTTATTTAATGTGCCATGATAGCAGTTGGCGTGCCATTTTGCTGTTATAAAGCATGGATTGTGTGCATTATAAGTGAACTGAAGTTTTCATACTTTTTTTTTTTTTTGCAATTTTCTCAGGGAATTATTTCTCAGCATTGAGTTATTTTATTATATCTACAACTTACTGACCATACAACACATCATAAGCCATATATATAATTTTTATGCAGGGGTATCCTGTGATATGAAAACTATTTCAAGGTTTAGACTAAGCCATAAACCACACTGAATAACACTGCCAGAGATAAACTCTGAAAGCCACTGAAAGGCTAACAGAATCCTCATAGCGTCTATGGAGATTCTCAGTATTCCAAGTCATGATTGTTCCAAAGGTGCTTTTTTTGCAAGGAATATAAACCAGTTTCCATCATTCAGTCAGAACTTGGATGAGAAACAAACTATCTTCAAGAAAAAACAAAGAAAGTCCACCTGCCTTTTGAAAAAGCACCTTTGGGACAAATCTTCATAGTTTAAACCAGAGGTTATCAACATTGCAATATTGCCATTCCTAGAATAAACAATTGTTTGACTCTCTTCAGGGAAAGTGCACATTAGCAATGTGTTAACAGTCATCTCCCAAAGCTCATTTTGGTCTTTAATCCCCATTTATTGTGCAGAACCCTTCTCCAGGCAAACCACAAATGAGTTTTGACAGTATCAAATTTTGCCTAGTCCTCCCCACCTCCACACACACACACACATTTTGTAATGCTTATTGCAGTCATGACCAACAGTTTGAGAATCCTTGGGCAAAGTATAATTTTTAACTTTAACAATATGATCATCTGTATGAAATAAACAGATGATGCAACAATCCCTTTTCTCACTGTTTCCAATATGGTCCATTTCCAAATATATTTATTACATCCTTCAATCTGCACTAATTTAGCAATAATTTATAAAATAAAGCCAAAGCCAAACAACCGACCATTGCTTATATTAATTTGTTCCTGAAAGCTTTTTGCACAGTACTAATTGAACAGATGTATGACCCAAGATCACCTTAACCTTTTTTAAAAAGGATAACAGAAAAACATTTTAAAGTGGGTTTCAATATTATCAGGGTAAGCAAAAGGGAACTTTAAAAAATATAGGAAAAGTCAACAAATTATAAAAATGTATACAGATGCTTATTTCTGCCGTATTTTCTTCAAATGTATTGGTTACAGAATTACCATTATCTATTGCAAACCATAGGCAACATTCTGATTACAAAAATCACATGAAAAGTACAGCTATATTTTAAAGACTTGCACAATCCTTGCTGGGTTAGACTCTTGCAAAATCTAGGGGGATGTTGTTTCAGAGGGCAAATCAGATTTCAGATATTCAGTATAAATACTACAAACATTTTAACAACCATAGATTAACTTTGCTAAATAATGGAATTAGTGTTTTTAGATATTACTCAGCTAGTATCCAACATATAATCTGCTGTCAGACTTCAACACATATAAATAACTTCCTGATATTGAAAAGGGGGATTAATGTATCCATTACATCAACCATTATTCAAAAAAACTTCCAAGCAGGTTTCAGGAACTGCACACTTCCATTATTCAAAGTACTGCATAGGATAGACATCTTACTCAAGTTAATTCAACATCACACTTTTTCCTAGGTAACAATAACACAGCCAATACTGGGCATTCAGATACCAGAACTATTCTGCATTCAAGAAAAATGCTCCCTAGGAGGATGAAATAGATAGACTTCACAGTCTGCAGATATGTTCTCAATGGATACCGAAACATTCACTCTAGAGTTCACTTTTCTTACAACATAAGTTTCAAAGTATAGTACTGATCAGTATCTCCACCTGGAATGTGTTGCATTCTGGCCAGCTGTTCTGGATAAAAACAGCTGTGGTGCAGACTTCCATCATTTTTCTACACTGAGGGGGAAAATAGATTTAAAGAAAAGTTTGTCTACTTCAGATCCAAGGATTTAATTTAGTCAGGAAACATATTTTGGGGGCTTTCTGTGCATGACTCACTAAAAAATGTTCAGTGAATGGAATGCATCGGCATCTTATTCCCTGCCTTCACTGAGATTGCATTTCAATAAAAAATTAAGACTTAGTATATTGTCTAAATTTGAATTGGCTCCAATTTTGTGATGATAGATTTACCTTGGTTAAAAATATAGTAAACAAGTTCTAAAAAGAGAGAAGCTGCTAGCTCTCTTGTGCTCATTAACCAAGTATGTTGGCTTAACACATCAAAACACATTGCAAAGAGTTATGTTTCTAAGAAAGCTGCACCTAGGTATGACAACAGCCAAGATCCTACCACTAGTATTGACATATCTACTAGCTCTGAATGTATAGATTCCAGTTAGCTACCAGATCACTTTACTAGGCCTTGAAGTCCAATACAACTTCAAGTCAATGCAACTCATCCCAGTATTCTTTCTTGTTTGCTCTTCTATAGTTCCAAAAGTGGTTCCAAGTTAGCCTCTCATAATAAAGAAAATATAATAGGTGTTCATTGGAAAATGAGAGATTAGAACATAACTGCTCCTATTACTCCAGCCATGGGCTGCACTCCTTGCAAGGCAGAAAACAAAATTTCTACCCTGGCCAGTGTAGAAATCCACCAGTCAGACTAAAATCTGCACCTAGGGGACTTCCTCTTTTCAATGGGAATAACTAGGATCCTTCCACTCTCCTCAGTCCAAAACCTATAGGACCCCGATCAATGGTAAAAATAGTAGGGAAGCAGCAGGCGTTGTGGGGGTTACTTACAGCTCTAGTTTCGTACAGCACCAGTTTTTGCACAGAGCTGATGATCGGAGCCGCCGCAGGCATAGTGACACAGCGGAGGGGATTACACTCAAGGTACCTGCGAAAGCTCCCACCCGCCCCTTCCACCTTTTTGAAGGATAGGCTTGGCCTTGGCTAAGCTATGGCTCGCGAGAAATGCGGGCCGCATGAACCCATTTTCTTCTCCCTTTTATTCGATCGTCGGGGGACCCTATGAGGAAGGGTCGATCGGGAGCCGAAGAAACAGGGGAGACACGCAACCCCGTCTCCCCATCGAGAGTAGGCGGCTGTTCCGTCAACACCGAGCAAGGTCGCGAGAGAGTGACAGCTAAGGGAAGCGCAAAATCACGTGATTGAATTTGCCGGCGCCATTTTTGGTTTGGGAATGATACCGATTCTTGCCCGGAATAAAGGAAATTTTGAAGAAGGGACTGTAAAGCCAAATAACTTTTTCCTCCTCTGCCCACGCTACTGGCGAGTGGAATCTAGGAAATCTACCACGGGGATAGTAACTTGCAGGACACCAGCTTTGGGAAGACGACTCCCTTAACTTTTTTTTCCGTTAAAGAACTTCGGTTTTCGTGGATGAAAATCCATGCCATCGTTTGCATAAAGTTGCGTCTCTCTGTTCCTAGGAGCATCCCACGCGGGTGTGAATAACATTCCTGCCCACTGAGGCTAATATTCTGTTGAGGCAGAATTCAAGTCACCGGCATTGAATAGCGATAGAACTTAGACTTATATGCCGTTTCCTTGTGCTCCACAGTTCTCTCTAAAGCAGTGTTTCTCAACCTTGGCAACTTGAAGATGTCCGGACTTCAACTCCCAGAGTTCCCCAGCCAGCATTCGCTGGCTGGGGAATTCTGGGAGTTGAAGTCCGGACATCTTCAAGTTGCCAAGGTTGAGAAACATTGCTCTAAAGCATTTAGTCAGCATACTGCCCCCAACAATCTGATTGGGTGAAGCGAGCAGGGGGGGGGGGATTCCGAGGGAAAGAGAGAGGAGGCGGGGCGTTATCTCCACGGTTACGGGGGAACACAAATTGCTGCGGAGCTTTCATGCCGCGCTGTTGCCAAAACGAAGTAGCGAAACCCCGCTTGGCGTCGTCCTGCTGTAAGTCTTCCTTGGGCGACCTTTCTATCCGTTTTCTCCGCCGGCAACACTCGTGGAAAATGATTTCATCAAGTTCATTGTGCCCCCCCCCCCCAGCGCCTTAGCCAAGATTGTCGAGAGGGGATGAAGCACCACTCTGTGATCGTTGGCTTTTGTTTTGTTTTTCATTCATTTACCATATTTTTAATTCGCTTTTTTGGTCCGTTCTCTCAAAAAGGACTTTTACTTGAAGGGAGGGGGGGGGACCCAGCCCAAATTTATTATTAGTCATCATATCCCAGGGGACGATAAAACAGCCTCTAGGAAGAGGCTGTTGGCAAATTTGGCTGCACAGGAAAACTTTTACCGAGCTGCTTTTATGCTGCAATTCATATATGAGGCTCACAGATTATAGGTGGGCGTCTTGTTAGTTGAACTGATGCCTGTTGCCTGCATGGACACATCCATAGGTTTTCTTGTCAGCATCACAGAAACTACAGGATCAGAAAAAATGATTTTTTATTGCAGAAGTAGTGTGCCACTGCCTTCTTTCAGGATTTTTATTTTTGCTTTACTATTATTTGGGGGTTCTCAATATAGTCTGTAGTCATAGAATTTTCTGATTGCCTCCCATTCAAAATCCAGGTTCAACCCTCTTCCCCTCCCCCCCCCCCCCCTCATCAGCCAAGATCAGCTACTTGCTGCTATAGCTGCAGAGGTAAAAAAGTAGTAAGGGTCTTAACAAATAATTCTATCTTTTAAATGTAGATTGAATGATGGCATCTCCAGAAGATGAGCAACCTTACCCTTTTGTAGATATATATGATGAAGATGAAGCTGACAGAGTCTTCCTTTTGTCCAAGCCTACTTGCTTCATCATCCTTGGAAAACCAGTAAGAAAAAGTTCAACATGATTAAATTGACACCTTCAACAGACTTAATTCAAAATACAGCCACATATATATCTTTATTTAGAAATCCAATGAAATCCCATAGGTTTTATTGCTAGAAGAATGTACATGTAAGTAATAAAGTAATAACATCTGTGGAACATATGAACTCCTGAATAAGTAATAAATCAGCATATTACCCCCAACAATCAGGGTCCTCATTTTGCCGACCTCGGAAGGATAATTTATTTGCTACTGGGAAAGTTCATCAGAAAATTTCAAGTTTTGTATCATCAATGTGCTGATGGGACTCAGATTTATATCACTACCCCAAATCAGACTGATGATGCCATTGAGGTGCCTTAAGAGTCTAGAGGGAACAGAAAAGGCTTAAACTGAATCGTAGGAAGAAAGAATTGCTGTTTTACCATTGGGTTTGCTGTCTGTTTTGGTATCCTGTCTTGATAGGATAATATTGTACTATCCCTGAAACAGCATGTCCATGATTTGGTGGTTCTTCTAGACCCATGATGGCGAACAGGTGGCACGCAGATCCATTTGTTAGGGCACGTGTGGTGTTGCCCTGTCAGCTCCAGCATGCATGCGCGCACTGGCCATCTGACTTTGGCCTTTATTTTCAGCCGGTTTTCGCCCTCCAGAGGCTTCCTTGAAGCCTCCGGAGGGCGAAAAACAACCCAACGCGCAAACCGGAAGTTCAGATTTCTGGTTTGTATGTTGGACCATTTTTCTCCCTCCAGAGGGCAAAAAACGGCCCTACAGACAACCCAGAAGTCTGTTCCCGAACTTCTGAGTTGCCCATAGGGCTGTTTTTTACCCTCTGGAGGCTTCAGGAAAGGCTGGGGGGTCATGCAAAAAGAATTATGGGTGTAGGCACACCCACGCATGACCCCCCCTGCACTCCCCCCGCTTTGGGAATGGGAAATGGGAAAAAGGTTAGCCATCACTGTTCTAGGCTCTCAGATTGTCTAGAAGAGAAAGGGAGTGTTATGGCCATGGATGTTCCTAACTCTGGCTGTTGTACAAGTTGGACTGGGAAGATCTTCCTTTAGTGACTCATGTCATCATCACCATGATGTTTAGACTATTGCAACAGATTCTATATTACAACAATTTTGCTTAATTGCAAAACTGCATTCTCCATTTGGAATTGACCTGGCCAGTGCAACCTACCCAAGAAAAACTGCAAGTAGTATTTCACTTTAGGGGTGAAGAGGTGCTCCTTTTTAGTGGCAGGATTGGTCCTTTATTGCAGCCTCTTAATGGACTTCTGGTTGGTTCCCATGCTGGCTGCCTTCTGAAGGCTGTTCTTAACAGATGTCTATGAAGATTCTCAGTCATCCAGGTAATGGTTGTCCCAACGGTACTTTTCCAAAAGGCAACTGAACTTTCTTGGTTTTTTTTTTTCTCTAAAAATGTTTCTGATCTCAGAACTGAAGAAGATTATTGGATGAGAAGCAAAATGTTTTCAAGGGTGGGGGGGAAACCATATGTCGTTGCCTTTTGGAAAAGCACTTTTATTTTAGACAGAGCTCTTTCAGAAGATATTTAGGCCTTGATTTCAACTTTTTTTAATTACAGTTTTATTTTGGTTTATTTAATTTTATTTCACATTTTCATTAGTTTTTGGAACTTAATACTTACTGTTTATTGTATGTTGTTTCTTGTGTATGTTATGTAATAAGCTGCTCCGAATCCTCAGAATGTAGCACTTTATGAATATGATTAATTGATTAATTTAAAAAATCAGCAATAGGACCAACTCCTAATGTAGCTCTATCAATTTTGCTTTGTAAAATAGAATCGTTTGCTAATATACTAAGTATATCATATATTTAGTAGAAGCAAGCAAATGCGTGATCATAGCCCTAATTTTTTTTGTTTCTTTTTATCTCTAACATGAAACCTTACAAGCAGATACATAGCACAGAACGTAGAATCACATTGATTTAACTTCCAGAGCTAATGACTTAGAAGTGTCATATATATCTTTGTTTTGAAAGGTAGCAAGGCAAGAAGGAGACCATTTTTCAAATTTAAAAAAGGGAAAATAGAATATATTTCATACACAATTAGAGCCATATATAAAATTTCTGACATTTAATAATGTGGATGGAAATTCTAGTCACTCATTATAATAAATGTTTCAATTTTCATTGTTTCATTTTAATTTATTACATTTGAAGCACTTCAATTCCTTCTAGTTTTAATAATCATTTTCTTCTTGTTTTCTCATTTTAAGGGTGTTGGGAAGAAAACATTAGCTAAAAAAATAGCCCAGTTTTGGAAGTGCACACTTGTAGATGGTAAATATAAAAACTATATTCATTATAGTATATTTCATTCTATGCATGTTTGTATAATTTCTAACATTCCAGAGACCTATTTAATTTTTTTAAAAAGTCTGCAACATTTTCATGAACTAACATAAATTCAGAAGAGTTTGACAATGTATAGTTTTATTCTGTTGGAGTGATTTTGAATTTTTAACAGATACCACTGGGAATATTACCATATTTCTATTAAAATAAGGTGGAAAAAAATGGGGAAATGGAATCTAATACTTGGAAACTTGATTTCTAATAGTGAAATAAGATATTCTCCTCCCACCCCTCTTCGAAAAAATTCTTTTAAAGATACTGATATTAAAGCTAACTTTTTTCTGCTTATTTTAGATAGTATCAGTGACAACATAGATAATATCCCTATTATACATAAAGTGTGTAATTGTGTAATATAGAGGCTTACTTAAAACAACAAGAAAAAACTACCCCACTCTATAAACTTAATATTTGTACAATCAGTCTCTAAATTAAAAAATATAGTATTCTATCTATGATTTTTGTGTGATTTAACCTGTATCCTACTTTCCATATTCCAATGTTGTCTCCCATTTCATTATGGTCATACAAATATAACAGATACAAATATAAGACCACCAGTTGCAATATGCATTTTTGAAATGAACCCTAATAAAGTCAATAATAGTGACTTTGGTGAGAAAAGGAAAGGAAAAAATATTGTAATGACATGCAATTTTTTATTAAGGGGTTAATAAATTGTTTCTGCTAATCTCTGGACTAGTCATAAATCTTCATTGTACGAAAATGAAAAATGAAATAGTTGGATCAGAGGTTTTTTTAAAAGTCCATATGGGACCAGTAGAAAGAGGACATAAAAAGTCCTCTGTATATTTATGCAACATAAGGATTCCCTTAGTCTAATGGAAGTTCCACCTTTAAATCTTATAAAAGATTTAAAGATTTAAATTAAGGCAGCTAGGAGAAGAGTTTCTCCTAGCTGCCTTAATTTCTTTAATAACCTTAAGATTTTCTTCAAGATCTTTTACCAACAATTTATGACTAAAACATGCACGAGTCCAGCCTTTCCCCTTCCACTTAAACTTCCCTTGCCATGATTAATTCACCTAGGGAGTATGGAATAACTGAAGTGATTAGAGGGAAATATATATTCTCTCTCAGGTACAGCTATTAGAAATTTATTTTTGGTTTTTAAATTAAGTTCTCCTCAGGGATTTTCTGGCCCACAGAGAGACTACCTTATCTTTGGAAGCAGTAGTTTTTACATTAAATTTGCAAGCGTGAATAAAGAATGTAACACAGCAAGCTAGTGATTGGATTCTGGCTTGATCCTTTAGGATTAATTTGGCATCAGCAGGTTTCTGAGTAAAAAACGAAAACTATGAGGCAGCATGTACCTGATGTTTCCAGTTTGTTCTCAGAAGCATCATTTCTTTGAAGTGCTATCATTAGAACATAATTACAGTGATTTCTAAAGAATCCTGTGGCAAGACTAAAATTTCTCAATTTTTAAAATTGCAATATAATTTTATTTAAGTTCTGAAAGGGAAATTGTTTATATGAGCCTGTTCTTGTTACCTGCTACTTTAAAGTTAGAGCAGGCAACAATTAGAACAACATGGGAGCCCTCTGGTGGCTAAAAGTGTCTTGTATTTTGTGGTCAAAGTAAATGGTGGTCAACTACTAGATTATAAAGTACACAGAGCTATAATTAGACTTTTCTATTTAAATAGGAGTTTTAATGACAATGATAGTTATCAGTCCATGGAGGGTACTTTGGAGATCTAGAATTGGCTTTAGAGAAAAAAAATATTGATTCCTTCAATAGTTGAAGAGAAAAAAGAAATTAAAATATTTAATGTTGTTTTAGAATATTTCGGTAACATTTGGATTCTGATCAAATTATAATAGGAAGATATAATACAACTATTGTACAGGTAATTCTTGAGTTACAACAGGTCGTTTAGTGATCATTTAAAGTTACAATGGCACTGAAAAAAGTGACTTATGGCCGTTTTTAACACTTAAGACCATTGCAGCCGCCTCATGGTGACATGATAAAAATTCAGATTTTTGGCAACTAACTCATATTTACAGCTGCGTGAAAAAGTCCTGCACACTTTCAGTTGTAAGCTATATTTACATATTTAATCAATTTTTCACTCATAGAAACTATGCAAAATTAGTACTTTGATGAAAATTTCTGTAATCGGATTGGGATGCATAATGTTTATTAATATAACCAACGTCTTTTTACGGTTTTGAGTACGTTTATGTGCTAAAACAAACACAAGTTGAATTTTTGAGAATGTTAGGATCGAAAGTAGCCAATCAACAGCGAGCTTTGGCTGACCAATCAAAATGCACAGAGGCTATATCTATGAGCCAATCAATATTGTCATACTCTCTGACTATAAATAGGCATGAAAAGCATCGAGAAATTTAATCTAGCTCTGGCTGCAGGCAAGGATGAAGGCCTTTGCTTTCACCAGTACTGAACAGCAGCATTACATCATTGTGCTTCATGAAGAGGGTTACTCCTGTACAGAAATAGCCAAGAGAGTGAAATACCATCGCACCACAGTGAGCAGAGTGGTTGAAAAGTATCAAATAACTGGTTCAGTTGATGAGAGGCTCTGCTCTGGAAAACCAAAAAGTTGACAAAACGGCAAGATCGGGCTCTGCAACGCTTTTCGGTGGCTGACAGGAAGCTCACCTCACCTCAGATTACAAGAATTTGGGGTGAAACATGATGTAAAAGTGTGCACAAGCACAGTGCATTGCAGACTGCTTGCCAGAGGGCTCAAAGATTGCAGTGTTCGAAGTAAACCTTTCCTCACAGACGCTCACCACTCTCGTTGATGTGCGTGGGCCAAGAAGTATGCCAAGTGGAAAACAAACAGTGGGCCAAGGTCATCTTCAATGGCGAGAGCAATTTCTACTTGACTGTGAATCAGTGCAATAAGTATGTCAGAAGATTTCCAGCTGAAGAACTTAGGGCGTACTGCCTGAATCTATCTGAGAAGCATCCATTGCACGTGATGATCTGGGGCTGTATCACTGCTTCTGGTATTGGTCGGATACAAACCGTGTAGGGAATCATGAATTCCAAACAGTATGTTGAAGTCCTGGAAAAGACCATGCTTCCTTCAGCTCAGCAACTTGTAGGGAAGGACTTTTACTTCCAGGATGACAATGCTCCTTGTCATCAAGCCAAGTCCATCCAGCAGTGGATGAAGAAGCATGGTGTTCAATTCCTGGATTGGCCAGGAGCCCGGATTTGAACCCAGTTGAGAACTTGTGGGCCAAGATTGGTTATGAAATAAGCAAGAAGCATCCGAAGACCAAGTAGGAGCTGATTGAATCCATTATTTTAGCCTGGCACCACATTGTCACCAAAA
This sequence comes from Thamnophis elegans, assembly GCF_009769535.1. Classification (NCBI taxonomy): domain Eukaryota; kingdom Metazoa; phylum Chordata; class Lepidosauria; order Squamata; family Natricidae; genus Thamnophis; species Thamnophis elegans. The sequence continues at coordinate 31,450,323 of NC_045544.1, read as the reverse complement.
ATCATGTGCAAAGGCTTATACAGTCTATGCTGAAGCGATGCCACCTGGTGATAAGCAATAAGGGCTTGCCAATTTCATATTAGTAACCATGTTTGGTTACCTAAACGGTCCTTTTCAGGGCCACAAACAATAAAAATGTTAACAAAACATTAGCATCAGCTTTAATAATTGCAACACGTATGCCACTGGGTATGCATCAGTTAATCTATTTTCATAGTCATTGAAAGTATGCATTGTAAGCATGCAAGAAAATTCACAATCCTCCTCCAAACAGCACCAAATTGCAAAAAGCTTATGCTTTTCACTTAAAATCCACCAGTATTTATTTAAATATAACAATATTTGCATAGCAGTTAGCATAAAATATCATAAAATCAATGGCCTATCCAAAAAGTGTCATAAACTGTAAATAGTAAATTGTAAAGCGTGCAGGACTTTTTCACACAGCTGTATGATGATTGCAATGTCCCAAGGTGATGTAATCACCTTTTACAACCACTTGAGAAGCAAAGTCAACAGGGAGGCAAGATTTGCTTAACAACCATGTTACTAACTTAACAACTGCGGTGATTTCACATAAATGTGGCAAGAAAGGGCAAAATTCACTTAACAACTGTCTTGCATAGCAAGAGAAATTTTGGGCTCAACTGTATTCATAGGTCCAGGGCTACCTGTACTATACATGCAGTTGTGCTGGAGTCATTATAAAGAACATTAGTAGTGTATTAGTCATTTGGAAACACATTTTGATTTTTGGCCAATTAGTGCGCATTTAAAGCATATTTCCAAACTCTGCTTAACAGGGATCAAAAAGGTTAACATGTAAAAGAAGAAACCAGATGAAAGGCCCCCTGAGCAACCTTGCCTGTACTTTTCCTTCTAACTTCCCTCCATTGGATATCATGCATCAATGTATGAAATCATAATTTATTTGAAGAATTCACACCTACACAGTGAAAGTATTGGAGAGTGAGATGAGACAGCCGCCAACCACAATTTTTGATTAATCTCCATAAATGACATTTTAAAATATAAAAAGTAAAAAAGCAAACAAAGCCCATTCTTCAAAAAACAAATTTACAAAAAAAAACATAAGTACTTTTGTTTTCACATGGAAATCGCTTTTGAATTTCGTGCTTGATGTGGAAAAGAATGTAACTTTGACTTTGGGTTTTATAGATTAGATTGATAGATCTTTATAGAGATGACTTGTTCATATTATTATGGAAAAACAAAAAGCTGTGATTTGATGCTAATACCTTATTCTATTAAAACAGAGAGAGTCGGAAGTCAATGCTTCTTTTTCTTTTCTTTTCCCTATCTTTCCTCACTTCTCTTTCCCCTTTCCCTCCCTCCTCACTGCCCTTTTATTTACTTTTGTATTTTGTATTTTATAATACTGTATAACTTAATTTAAAAATGTTCACAGTTAAAAAAATTAAAACAGCAAGAGAGATGGTGGATGAAATAAACAAATCTGTTTTTCTAATCTTTCTTCCCTGTGAGGAATTATTGAAGACACATTTTTGTTTACTTACGTTCACATATCCTATAAATCCACATTGTGATCTGTTTGATTTGATGCTAACATGATCCGTTTATGTTTCACTTTGTGCAAAGCTATTTTATTTTGTATACCACTTAACATTTACAAGCGAGCTTAGCATTATGGTTTCTTTTACAATACCGGGCAGATTAGTTGTACATGTGGATCCAACTCAATGAGTCATGCATTGTGCAACTTCTCTAGACATTTCAGGCTATTTAGAAGTAGTGTTAAGTGTCTTGGGTCATTTTCAAGGGAAAACTTAGCTACAGCACAGAAAACTAAATGTTCCTTAAAAGAATTCACAGGCGATCAGATGTTACCTAATTAGAGCAACACAAAATATGGCCACTTCATGGTTTCTGCACTTATTATCTGCATTGCATTTATTATCCCTTTGTAGGGAGAGATGTACAGGAAACCATCACTGCAGATGGATTTTTATGGAAAAGGGATGCATGAACTTCAATATTAAAAATGTTGTTTTCAGTTGCCAGTCATGTAAATTCTGTTTTGCATTATATAGTACTGCATATATGCTGTACATGCACACAGCACCATCTAAACAATTTCTTTATTTTTTTCTATGTGATATATCCTTTTAGCTTTTGAACTTATAAATGAAAACATAACCGCCGAAACAGAATATGGACTGAAGGTAAAACCTGTACTTATTTATTTACCTGGATCTTGAGGTATAGTTTTGTATTTTATTCCTTACTGAATTTATAATTCTTTTGACGGGCACTATTAGTTAAAGCTCACTTCAGCTCACAACTTTGAATTGTATTGCAATTTGATTGGATTTGAACTAAAGGCAATGTACCAAGCTCAGTGGTAGACCACATGTTTTCCATATACCGGTAGGTTCATTTTTTAGCATCTCTAGCGTAAGACGATGCAGCAGATAATATAAAGTAAAAGAATTTATCCTTAAGGAGGTGCTATAAAAGAAAATAGAAAAAAGGAGAGGGAGGGAGGGGAGGGAGAGAGGGAGAGAGAGAAGCAAAGATTTGTGGGATCATAAAAGAAGCAATATTGAGAGCATCTGGATAATTTTTTTTAGTATAGTCTAAGGCAGCTTTGCATATTAATTATATATCCCCTATTATATATTCTCAATGCAATTCAATATTTTACATTGTTCTCCCTAAGTGTAAGGACCTGCTTTACCAAGGTCAAGATGTGCCAGAAGAGTTGGTGATAAAGATGCTTATGATCAAGCTGGAATCACCAGAGATTAATCACTTCGGTATGGGTTGCTGCATCTTCTTTTTTCCATTATCTATTAAGTAAGATCATCAAACCCCTAGAAATATATACCTCTGACTTATTTATTTGTTTGTTTGTTTCGTGGATTGTATGGGATTTAGAAAGCCAGTTAATATAGTGGCTAAGGCATTAGGCTAGAAACCAGGAGCTACTGAGTTCTGATCCTGCCTTGGACACAAAGTCATCTGGATGACCTTGGGCCAGTTTCTTTCTATCTGCCATAGAAAGGAGGTAATTGCTAGCCACTTCTGAAACATTTTGCCAAGACAACTTCAGGGACTTTATCCAGGCAGACTCCAAAAATTGGATTAATTTTAACAGAAGAAATAAAAAAGGCAATGTCGTGTAGTGGTTAAGGCATCAGGCTAGAATCCAGGAAACCTGAAGATCTAGTCTCGCTTTAGGCATGAAGCCTGCTGGATGACCTTGGGCCAGTCACTTTCTCTCAACTCTAGGAAGGAGGAAATGGCAAACAACTTCTGAAAAACCTTGCCAAGTAAATAGCAGGAACTTGTCTCGGAGAATTGCAAATGATTGAAAAGGGGAGGGGAGAGGGATTTAGAGGCCACCCAATTCCCACACAAGTCTGGGTGGCTCTGTAAGGCAGTGGGGGGGTTATATTTTTCTGTTAGCTACAGTATTTGCTAACTTGAGCGTACATAGTACACAAAAGAAAACAACCTGGTAAAAATGAAATTAGAGAAGAAAGTGGAAGTTTTTAAAGTTGTAGAAGAAAACTGTAGATTCTCTGGTTTTACAGGAGAACGTTGCTCTTTCAAAATTGGGCACCTCTTCAGACCTCTCCTCTTCCTTTAGGAAGAAAAATAAGAAGTGTAGTAAAGCATATATGGAGACCAGAGGAGAGAGTGTACTTTCATTCCTATTTCAAGGGGCCAGTAGGTGCAGGCTGATTCTACTGTCCCAACTTATCAGATGGACTTCCAATAGCATAGGCATGGAAATACTGTACATCAGATTTGACATACCTTGAAACTGCTGCTGGACTAGAACTTCCAACTTTGTTACTCTATTATTTTGATCTAAGGGGAAAACACTCTTTTCATACATAAAGCTATTTGTTGGTTGAAGACAACATGAAGACATAGCAGTGTAAAATGTTTCCAGGAATTGGTTGTACAGTGACTAGATACAAATGAAGAAAGACCCAGAGTCATTCTATAATTATTGTAGAATAAATGGTAAGCATTGAATCTTTAAGTACTGTATAAAAATATTTGCATTTCCCCCCTTGCAGGTTATGTTCTCTCTGATTTCCCTTCTCTTTCTGAGGATTTCATGTCTATACCAGAACAAATAGATGTGATTAAAAATTTAAAATTAAAACCAGATTTTCTGATTAATATTAAGGTAAGCACAAGAGACAGCCCTTCTCCCATCTCCAGGTGTCTAGAAAGACAGAACTTCTAGCCCTTGCTGGATTAGCTGCAGTCAAGGGGCCGAGCAGCCGCGAGATGTTCGCACTCGCCACCTCCTGCACTCCAAAAAAATAAGACCTCCTGTAAAAGCCCTAGCTGTTTTTTGGGGGGGTCCAAAGAAAATAAGATGCCATCTTATTTTGGGGAAACACGGTAGTAAATCTTCTATTTATTTTATATATGGGTTTCATACCTTTACAAATTATGCTTCATAAAGTTATCCTTGTCTCCTTTAAACCCGTTGTCATAAAAATAGTTGCCAACTGTCTTCTAATCGTTTTAAAAGAAACTACCAGGACATGAGCAATAAAAGCTCTCTTCTAAGATCTTAGAAAGAAGAGTTACGAAGTTATCTTACTGGATTTGGAACAATTTCCATCTCATAATGATCTGTTTCTCCCACTAGTGTCCTAACAATGACTTGTGCCAAAGAATCACTGGTCAAAGACAGCAGCCTGACACAGGACATGTATTTAAAAGAGATGAATGGGATCCTGATATTATTGAAAAGCGTAAGAAAAAGAAGAAAGAACCACGTAAAGGTGACGAAGAGGAGGAAGCAGAAGAGGAAGAAGACGAAGAGGAGTCAAATGAGGTAGCTTTCCCATATTTTCTAAAAAGCCAATTATTTGTTTCAAATAAAAGATCATTCATAAAGATCATTCACAAAGACATTGTTTAATATTTGTTAAACAATGTAACATTCTTCTTTAATAAAGTTTGTCAAATTAAGTTGTACAACACTTATACATAATATCCTAATTCTACATGCTGCATTTTTGAAAACAAATCCATTGCCATTTGTACATGTTAAAGCTATGTCTTTAATTAACAGCATTACTAACCCTGTATATTTATCAATTTAGATTTGAACTTTGTAGTCTTACTTTGAAGACCCAGACCTAATGCATTTGGCTGGGCTGCTGAAGCAAAGAACTGTTTGGGGTCTTCTCCCATTCCAAGTATAAAATTGTCTGCACTAGCAGTTTTCAATTTTAGCATTGGGAACAGCATTCTTCAGAAGTAGCAGCCTTGTTTAGGTTATGCTCTCCCTCCTTTCCATCTTGCTCTCCCTCCGTCCCTCCATCCCATCCATCCATCCATCCATTCTATCTATTTATCTATTCTATCTATCTCAGAATTCCTCAACAGGACTCCAGCAGGAAAAAATATATATTTTTTAAAAAGCTTCCAAATTACTTCAATTTTAGTAACTGGAATTGAATATTTGTTCAGGAATAAAGTTTTATTAAAGGTTCATTTCCACCGGTAACTAAGCCAACCACAATTTCATTTTAGACATTTGAAAATTGTATTCAGCAATTTTGTTCTGCTGAGCATACAGCTAATATTTATCATTGCTGATTTTATACATTCAGAGTGGGAGGTAGAATCAAGCTTTCTATATGTATTTACTGTATTTTAAAAAAGGAGTTTTTTTCCTTCCTCCTAGGCTGATCAAATTATGTTGTCAGAAATTTTGCCAACTTTAGTGCAAAGGCCAGAAGATTTTATAGAAAATGCACAAAAGAGAATTGAACTCTATAAAGATATTATGCTCCGTCCTCTAGAGGTAAGATAAGGATAATACCTTTTGTACTTCTTAGCCATAACATCCAGAAGTAAGAAAAGAAGCAATGAAAAAATACCAGATATCAATGTTGTAACTTTTATTATTGCTAGTAAGCTTAGATAACTGTCTCCTGAATCCATGAGATACATTATATTGATAGTACAAATGTTCATCTTTAGCACATTGTACTAAACTTCTTATTATGATCCATAAACGTTTAAGACCTAGTTTTACATATTACAACAAGGCATGGTTTTACTAATAATAGTGTATTGAATAAATCCCAGTTGGCTGAATTTATAAGGTACTTTAAGCATGGAATTTATTCATTTATAAAATTTATATACTGTATAACTCACTATCCAAATGGACTCTTGTTGATTGTGGCCCAACCTAATATTTTTGGAGGAGTTAAGACCAACCTGGGTGACATAAGACTGTATTATGTATGTGGATTTGGGAAAGAATGCCATTAAAAAAATTAAAACAATATTTACTCTTTTGGGAAGAGTAAAGTATGGTTTCCTCAAAGTAGCAAGAAACAATATTTCAGAGGAGGAGCCAACGCTGCAATGATATGGACGTGCGGTCTCGATGCTCCAAGACTGCAGCCGCTACTTTTGCCACTGGGTGGTCCAACCGGACCTAAACCGTCCCACAGAGATGGTGAACAGGAAGAATATGTCTTGCTGATCTCAGGGACATCACAAAGTCCCTGATCGATGCAAGAGAAGTTCTTCAAGCTGGCGACAAAAAATCCAGCCAAGGCTGATGAAGTTGGGGCGGCTCCAAAACGGAAGGATACGGAAAGAAAAAGTGTTTCCAGTTGGTGAGGAATTTTTACCGTTTTAAAAGAGACTGCCTATAAAAAACTTAAAATTAATTTAAATTGGAGAACAGAAGAAATAAGCAGCGGAATTAAGTTTGGAATGATTGTGGACAGTAGGTTATCTTACTTTTTAAATGCTATGTTCATAGATGGAATTTATGCAAGCCTTTTAAAATGAATGGATTAAGTTTTCTTCTTCTATTTTTTTATTATTCTTTGTAACCTATGGACTAAAATTCTCCTCTTTCATTACTCTGGGTGTTTTTCTAACTCATTCAAGAATTGGACCTTTTTTTAACTTGAAATACAAAAAAAATACAAAAAGAAACAAAGAAAATTGCAACAATAACACTGCTACTCAGAGGCTGGAAGTTTGCGTAATGGAAATGAAACACTTTTACTTTTCTTACTGACTATCCTGGCTTGGCACTCCAAGGTCTCACTGCTTGTTTATAGAGAGTGATAAGAAGAAAAGCATACAGATGTCCCTTTGAAGTATATCTTCAACCAGAGAAAAGTGAAAAAAAAACTTTATTGTGAATCTATGCTTAATCTTGTAAAAACCTTCCAAGCTAGAGCAGCAGTGTTTGTTAGCTGGAGATAATGGCACAATTTCAACATCAGAAAGAAACTTTAAGCCTGCAAAAGATATTCTTAAAAATTCAGAAATTATCAAACACATTTGAGAGGGCAGAGAAGAAGTTGGAAGACTTAGAGCATCTAACAGTAAAATATGATGAAGAAGTTGGAGATGTTTATCAAGTGGAAAAAGTGGAGGTTAGAATCTTAAAAACCGAAGAGGAAAATGACCATAAAGAAATTAAATTTGCTGATATTTATGGTGATTGGTTTGTTTTTGGAAATGGAAAGTGTGGAATATTGAAAGAGGAATTAAATGGAGGGGAACTCTACCCCAGATGGCAAGACATAGAAGAAGAAAAAACAAAAGAATTTATGGATTTAAAGAGAGAAATTTTATTAGCAACATCATTGATAACACTACTGACAATTAAAGATAAGCTGATTTAGGAAACACAAAGAGGGCATCGAAATTACATGAGAGATTTTATAAGCACGGAGTTGCTAAGAGGAGCCCATACAAACTTGATTAAGGAGATGATTAGAGGACTGACACCACAAATGGCAGAAGACATGAGACTGTTTTGCTACTGGAAAGATACAGGTTGATAAATGGAAGTGTATAATTTAAAACTAGTTAAATTTAGTGAAATTTAGTGACAATAGATATTGTTAAATAAATAATAGATAATGATAATAATGTATACAATGTGTAGTGTTATGATAAGTAATAATTGGATATGAATATTGAATGGTACCCATGAAAGGAAGGTTAGAAATTCTTTTGGATTATATATATAAAGGTTAATTAAAAAAGAACTAAGTTAGATTCAGTTAAGTCTTGATTATTAGGGGGGGAAATGTTATGATACAGGATATAGTCAAATAAAGGAGGGATAATGATAACGTGTATGTATGTATGTATGTATGTATGTATGTATGTATGTATTTATGTATGTATGTGTATAACATAAGGAAACTGGATGTAAATTGTAAACAGTGATTTGGAAAAGAGAATTAGAAAAATTTGTTACTAAATATTATGGATGTTTAGCTAGAATAGGACATAAGGATTCAGTGTTATTGGAGGATTTTAGAAATAGTAAATGAAATGCCAGTATGTGGTTATGTATTAAATCTTGGTATATTTTATGATGAGTGGGGTTTAAACAATTATAGTCAAATGAAAATGGAGGTATGATGATGGTAACATGTATAAATATCTGAGTCAAAATACTTGAGTTAATAGGAATTGTGCTTGATGTTGGTGGAAGAGATGCACGAAAGCCTTTTGTAACCAACTGATACACTTTTTACAGTATGTAAAGAAGGAAGATTTTATGTGTTGTGTTTGTTTTGAAAATAAAAAATAAAAAAAATATTAAAAAAAAACAATATTACAGATTTTTTTCAATCTTGACTAGAGGATTGTTTGAAACTGCAATGTTGGGGCAAGGGTAGAAAACCATACTAAACCATAAAATGTGACATAGAGCCCAAAAGCTAGGTCGACATATTGTGTTTTCTCCTCTACATTTTCCATTTTTTCTTATTTTTTTATTTTTTTTATTAGGTTTTTATCTTTGTAATCTCAATTTTCAGTGATAGTACTACTGTATTAAAAAAGGTTTTTTTCCTCATCTGATACTGCTATATAGAGGACAGGGATCCTTATTTAGGCATCTGCTTTAAAAACAAAAGGAGGACGAAAGCAATCATGGTTTCATCTAATCCATAATATTAGTACTACGGGAACCAACATATAAAATATTTTTAAAAAATCAATTATATTCTAAAATGCCTTGAATCTCTTTTATACATTTGGGAAGGAATCTCATTTTTTCTTCATATGTCCATGTGCATTTATCAAAAAAATAGGGAGGCACGGATAGTGGTTCTGTACCGGAAGCTTGTGTTTGGAGCCATACCGTAGAGCTGTTGCTTGCCAAGTCTTTGCATTTGGTTCTAGAGCGGTTTTGCTGGCTACAGGGACTGGTTGTTGAATGGATCCATAAATTCAATATTGTCCTCAGTCAAGAAATATAATATGGACAATGTGGATAAGGTAGAATATGGCTCCTCTGCCAGCCCGACATCTCTTCTTTGTCAAATTCTAAACTGTCTTTACTCACAAGTGCAATTGAACTTCTGCAATTCTGGCCTGTGGATTGCATTAAGTTCAATTGTATTTATGAGTGATGTTATGTTTGTCCTCACATTCCTTGCCAAGTAAGCATTACAGTTACAATAATGTTAGATATTAAGAAAAAGGTATGTCAAAAAAATAGCAGCACAGATTTTTTTCCCCCCAGACATGTCAGTGCAATCATATGAAGCCATGGGATCCGGATCAAATCCAATCTATATATTCAGTCATATTTCTGTTTTAAAATTTCAGGAATTAATGGCTGAGCAGGACTCTCAGTATCTTTTTGAATTGGATGGAAACAAGAATGCAGATGAACTTTTTAAAGTAAGCAAGCAACACACACTTACTTTCAGTGCCAATTATACAACCCTATTCCAGTTTCAACCCTGCCTCCTTTAAGGCAACAGGGTTTCTACAACTTGGCGATGAGTTCTCTGTTTCTATCCTATATGTTCAAGACAGTTCAATATGTTGATAATACTGGTATTATTATGATATTAATGTATCTATTAATAACCTTTTAGAAATTGCAGATAATTACATTTCCCACCTGCTATCTTTTATTGATCAAATTGTTTATTTAAAAAAATTGTACTGAAATACTCTTTCAAACTGGCTTTATATTTCAAAACCAAATGCCCAATATTAACTAAAGATACTTTATGCACAAACTGTTATGTGGTTTTGCTCAGTCAGTAATAGCCCGCCTTGAATCCATGGGTCAACGGAATGGAGCTCTTATAACCAAGCTTCAGAGTGGAGACGAAGAATTGTTAGATGGTCTGGAAAATGTAAGTGTAACATTTGTATGTGTTGCCAGTAGAAATAGCATACAATCATATTAAAAAGAATGTTGCTATAAATGTTGATAATAGATTTTTCTTACTCATAGCAGATTAACGCATATTGCACAAGTCCAAAGAATGCCCTAGATACAGATGACAAGCAGTTTATTGGGATTGCTCATTCCTCTATTGTTATTGTTTATTGTGTGCTATTTGTTTTTATATTATTTTATCCTGCCTTTATTTATTTTTTTAAATCAGGCAGTAAACATGTCTAATACTCTCTCCTCATATTTTCCCCACAAGCGTAATCCTATGAGATGGGTTGGACTGAGAGGGAGACTGGCCCAGTCACCCAGCTGATTTTCATTTCTAAGGCAGAAGGACTCATGGTCTCCTGGCTTCTAGGCCAATGCCTTAACCATTACACCAAACTGGCTATATAAGTAAAATATGCCCACATTTCATTTTTAAGAAAAATCCTAAAATTATCACGGTATCTTCTGATAAGAGCTTATGTGTAAACCTTTCGTCTCAACACTGAGACGTGGTGGCGCAGTGGTTACAATGCAGTAAGGCAGGCTACTTCTGCTGCCTGCTGGCTGGCTGCAGCTTGGCAGTTCGATTCTGACCGGGTCTAGGATGACTCAGCCTTCCATTCTTCAGAGGTCAGTAAAATGAAGGCCCAGATTGTTGGGGGCAATATGCTGACTCTGTAAATCAAGTAGAGAAGGCTTTTATTTTAACCTTCAGTAGCATGGTTAAAATTAGTGACATAATGTTTGAAAATATGGGATGATAAAATACTCATCACTTTTCAGTACAATATGTTTTTCAAGGGCTTCCATTGTTTTCTTTATTTTGGCCCTCAGGGTGAACTTTTTCGGGTGCTTTCATCCTATAAACTTGTAGGACCTAGACATCGATGGCGTCGCAGCAAATGGGGCCGAGCATGTCCTGTGGCTTTAAAAGATGGTGAGATTATCACGGGAACTGCAGACAATGCTGTTAGGTAAGTAGACCTTTGTTGCCCTTAATACAAAATCCATTTTTCTAAGGCTGTAGTTCTGTATTTTTGCTTTCTTTGTAGCTTCTTAGGTAAGATGTACCTGTTTTCTACAGAAGAGGCATTGAAACAATTCATGCTGAATCCACGTTCCTACCTGCTTCCACCTATGCCTCTTCCACCTTGTAAAGTACTGATATTGGGCCCTCCATTATCTGGGAAAACAACCCTGTGTGAGTTGCTTGCCAACCATTATCAAGGAAAGGTGGGTCACTTTACTAATTCACTTTAGTATCAAAATCTCAAAGTGCCTGTTTATAGAATATCTTATTTAAATAGAAGACTCTTAAACACAGTGACTTTAACAACCAAGAGCTTAGTACAGAACCACAAAGAATATACATATCACTGAAACTTGGAATTGTATTCCTAATTATTCTGGGAGACCAATTATTAAAGGCCAGGTAAATTTTCCTTGGATTATTTTGTCTCTTGATTCTGTTGAGCCATATAAATGGCAATTCAAAGTTTCTTGCTTTAAAAGTGGCACCAGACAAAAGCAATAGTGGTGAAAGATTTTAGAAAACCTTTAATTAATTTTTCTATTATGTTTCTATATCAACTCTTTTCTAGGGATCAAGGAAGTTTACATGGGTATCTGCTATCATACTATTTATTTATTACATTTTTATGCCACCCATTTCCCCTACAAGGGGACTCTGGGAATGTGCACACACAAAATTAAGCATACAGGGCACGGGTGGATTTCTTCTGGCATTACTGCCGGTTCAGTACACGCACAATTTTGCGCATACGCAGTTTCCTATAAATACACTATATTGCCAAAAGTATTCTCTCACAATTGATTCTGATTATGTGGATAGGTGAGTAGGTCTGCTCATGCGCAGAACATTTTAAAATATGAAAAAAAAGATGTCACGGCGACCAGAGAACAGTTCAGGGCATGGCGAGCATGCCATCCCTACCAGTTCAGAGACCCAGTCGCCATTTCCACTACCGGTTCCACTGAACCGGTGCGAACCGATAGGAACCCACCTCTGATACAGGGAAAAAATGACATTCTATAATGTCTTCATATTCAAATATAACAAGGTTAATTTTTTTAAAAAATGAAATATTCTTTTTCACTATAAAATTTGGAAAATGAAACGTGTGTGTGTATGAGAGAGCGAGACGAAGAAAGAAACTGGACAAACTAGCAATGTATCTGCCTCATCCGCCCTAAGACACCATGTTCAATGGTTTTTTGCAGGTTCTTGACATGGAAGGTCTTCTAAAAACGCATTATGAACAAGCAAGACTAGAACTCATTGAGCAGACCCGAACTGAAGCAATCCTGGTAGGCATTGCCAGAGTGAAAGAGAAAATGGAAATTGAGCAGCAAATGAAGGAACAAGGTGAGACGGTTCCATGTCAAAGCTAAGAGACTCAGTAGTTCAGATATATTTGTTTCAATTCAATTATGTAAGAATGTTTCTGCAAGGACTTGCTGAATGAAAGAATGAACACTGCAGTGATTGACTACAAGCAGTGAATTGCTATTTAAAATGAGAAGAATTAGGTCATTTTTTTTTCTCTCCTCCATTGGGATGTGTTGTTTTTTTAACATTTAAATATTTTCTTGGTAAGGTAAAATAATGAAGAGATGAGGAAGTACAACCAAAATTATAACATTTTCTAAAATTATCAAAACAAATATAGTACTTAATGTCTTTTGAAGAAAGGGATATATCCATAAAATATTAATGCAAAACTAGCTCAATCCTTCATTATATTAGTATTATTAGTCACGGACACCACATATTACTCTATCAGTATTAATACAGTATGTTATTTCAGTACAAAGTATTTATTGAATATTTTTGAGAAAAATATATTTTTGAGCTGGTTATTTATTCTGGTTTTATATTTAAATCTTATTTATCATTTTTATATACTGACAACCAGGAGTTTCTCTGGAGCTTGGCTGTATAAAAATCTATCCATCCATCCAACCAACCAACCAACCATATGTTTTTTATTGCCAAACAACTTTTAGCTCAGTTTTTCTGCCAACAGTTTTTACTCTGTTAGAACATGTTTGACTCTAATGGCAGATAGATGGAAGGGGGATGGTTTCGCATGTGTGCCCAGCTCCATTTACATGAGCAACAGCGTGCATGGGCACCCCCCACTTGCACAAATGGAGCTGCATGCACCTGTGTGCTCACCTGCCATTTCCGCAGCCCGGTTCTAAATGGGCCGCAGCCCAGTGGTTGGGGACCCCTGTTCTCTATATATTCTCTTCTGTTGGAACCAAACATAATCTTCACTAATCTTTCTTTAGAGGAAAGATTGAACAGTAATTTTGTAAGGCTAGGGTGGCATATACTTCATAAATTGATTAAACCAGGGACATTTCCACATAGGGTTTGTATCATGGTGGGATTCCAAAACTTTTACTACCAGTTCTGTGGATGTGGCTTGGTGGGCATGGCATGGCTTGGTGGGCATGACTTGGTGCACCTATTGTAAAATCTCCATTCCCGCCCCAATCCCGGGGAAGGATACTGTAAAATCTCCATTCCCACTCCAGCTGAAGGTTACTGCAAAATCCCAATTTCCTCACAATCAGCTAGGACTCAGGAGGCAGAGAATAGATGTGGGCGGGGCCAGTCAGAGGTGGTATTTACCCGTTCTCTGAACTACTCAAAATTTCCTCTGCCAGTTCTCCAGAACTGGTCAGACCTGCTGATTCCCACCTCTGGTTTCTATCACTTCCAAATCATGAACATTTCCTTTCCATTATTTGTGTTCGGCATCTAAAACAACTGCAAATTCAACTAGCAAAAAAATAATAATCAAAAAGTGTCTGTTAGCACATTTTCTAGCTGACAAATGTTATTAAAAGGCATAAGATTTCACAAGATGCAGTTCATGTCATCAGAGTCATCGAGTGGCTAGATTTAAAACGAGGTGAACTGGAGGTAGGGAAGACAAGTTTATTATGCAGATGCAGGTTACAAATAACTTATCAATTAACAAATGTAATTTGTTAAATGCCCATCATGTAAAGACCTTCTGAAATTGTCTGAAATCTTTATTTAATATAAGAAGTACTTCATGTTAATTATGTTAATTTTTTTTATAGTTGAACTATTTAACCGAGAGTTTGGTGACAGCCAACTGGGAAATGAGGAAGAGGAGGACATTCTCACAGAGGAAAAAAGTTCAATGCTGACCAGTATTTCAACAGTTACTAGCCCAAAAGGTAATCTAAGGATTTGATTTTTCATACATTCTATAGAAGAATAGGCTATACCTGCAGAGCTCTCCCTGCATAGTGAAATAAGCCCCATCCTTGGTATCCAGTTGTTTAGGTTGTCAGAAAAGTTGTGATACATTTTGTTTTGATATGGCTATAAACCTGGCATTATTTCTTCATTGCTGTAAAGTGATAAAATGGGGAATGGGGGGAGATATTTTCATTTGTTAAAGAATCTGCCTGCATGTTCAAAATGAACTGATCAAACAAGACAGAATCTTTTTTTTTTCTGATACAGAAGCATTATGTGTACATGTAGATTTGTAAGTAGATTTTTTTACACTCAATATGGTCCCAATCCTGAAGCTGAGATTTTACCGTACTGCAATGAATGATTAATTGATCTAATTAAAAAATAATAGGAGACCATTTACTGCTATTTGAAGTAACAGTTCAGACTTTTCACAAACATCCTTTCTTACCTTATTTTATGAAAATAAGATGAAAAATGGAAGATTTATTTCCACTTTTACTTTTGCCACGGTTCCCTATGATGCTAGAGGCCAAGGAGTTATTTATTTATTTAAATCATCCAAGCCCTGAGATTATGATTTATAGTTGATTTGTTCTCACTTAATTGAAATTTAAATAAATTACAGGTAAAGTGCACAGGTACAGTATAGGTGGTACCTTGCTCAATAGTAGTAACTGTGAGTGGGATCTTGGAATCCTAGTGGACAACCATTTAAATATGAGTCACTTCCAGTTTGCTCGGAGGGTCGTTTTGAGCGCTCCGAAGGCTTCAGGGAAGCCTCCTGAAGGTCCCTGAAGCCTTCGGAGCACTCAAAACGACCCTCGAGCAAACTGGAAGTGACTTCCGGTTTGCTCGGAGGGTTGTTTTGACTGCTCTGGAGGCTTCTCTGAAGGTCCCTGAAGCCTCCAGAGGGCCTCCGGGATGGGTGGGGGGCTCTTTTCGCACTCCCCAGGCTCCTATAAAGCTTCTGGAGCCTGGGGAGGGCAAAAAAAAACATGCAAAAAATGGGGGGAGTGCCTGTAGTGCGTGCATGCGCACTGGAGGGGTCACACATTGTATTATGGGTGTGGCACGCCCACACATGACCCCCCCTGCACTCCCCCCACTTATGGCACACGAGCCAAAAAAGGTTCCCCATCGCTGCTTTAGGGTTTCTTGCCTAGGCAGGGGGTTGGACTAGAAGACCTCCAAGATCCCTTCCAACTCTGCTATTGTATTGTATTGTAAGTGATTTTTCACTTGGCCAGTCTTTTCCTCTAGTATATGAAGGAAGAAGGAGAAAATATATGCCATGCTTAAATTATTTTAGCTTATATCAAAGGAGGATAGTCATAATTATGAAAAATTATGATGTAACAGTAAATAAAATACAATAGATAATAGAATTCTTTTTATTTTATCTGAAATTTGAAAGCAGATCCGATAGCAATAGCAGTTAGACTTATATACCGCTTCATAGGGCTTTCAGCCCTCTCTAAGCAGTTTACAGAGTCAGCATATTGCCCCCAACAACAATACGGGTCCTCATTTTACCCACCTCGGAAGGATGGAAGGCTGAGTCAACCCTGAGCCGGTGAGATTTGAACAGCCGAATTGCAGAATTGCAGTCAGCTGAAGTAGCCTGCAGTGCTGCATTTAACCACTGCGCCACCTCGGCTCCATGCAAGTCCATTTTGAGGGCACAATTACATATGCTGTAATGTATTTTATGATTTATGATTATGCCCAACTGGTTCAAGCAGTCAGATATGAGTTTAAGTCTGCAATCCCATTCCAATTCTCTAGGATTAAATTCCACTGAATTCAATGAGACTTACTTCTGGGTAATCACCTGTTGTAGTGTGGTGTAAATCAACATTCCTTAAACTTTTGCTAGCTAAAATTCATTTGTTTTGTTTTGTGTAAAATTTTCTCTCAAATTCTCTCCCATTTTTTATTTCTCAGCTGCAAATATTTAAGGACCAGGCATGTCTTACCATATATATTATAAAAGCATGTTACCCATCTCTTTAGAAAAATCTAATAAACAGTGGAGAAAAAAGGATTCTGTAGTATATGCAAGCTATGGCACAGGAGGAAAAAAAATAACCCTCTCCTCCTGCATTATTCTCTTGATAAAAGCTTTTCTACCAAAATTGGGAATGTTGTTCCTTTGAAGTAGATACAAGTAGTTGACTTCCAACAGTTCATTTAGTGACTGTTCGAAGTTACATTACTAATAAAAATGACTTATGACTTTTTTTCCACACTTACAGCTATTACAGCATCCCCATGGTCATGTGACACTTGGCAACTGACTCATATTTATGATGGTTGTAGTGTTCTGGGGTCATGTGGTCACCTTTTGTAACCTTCTGATGAGCAAAGTCAATGGGGAAACTAGATTCACCTAACAACTGTGTTTCTAACTTAACAAGATAGTGATATCATAGCCAGAAAAGGAAAACTTAAAGTTCTATTGCATATGTCCTGCAGTAACAATTGTTAAGCTTTGCTGCTACATACCAAATTTTAAAGATCCATCAGTGTGTTTTTTAATTACACCAGAATAATCAAATGGAACTATAACCTGTTTTTACCCCATGCGGATTCTTGGCATAAGTATTCCTTACTGTGTTGGTGTCAATCCCGAGAAATTCTTTTCAGTGGCAGGTCTAAGCAAAATCAAAGAAACCACATTCTGGTTTAGAGTACAATGTGAACCAACCATGTAAGTCAACAGAAACATGTTGTCTGCATAACTTAATGTATTCTATTTCTCTTTATTCCTGATCTAGAGGGCAGTGTCCTCAAACAAGGGAGCGCAATAAAAGAAGAAGAAGAAGAAGAAGAAGAAGAAGACACTGAAGAAATGTCTGTATCTCAGTCTGCAGAACAAATAGGTATTACAGAAATTAGGCAGAAATAGTGATGGTTATGTGAACAAAAGCATACATTAAGTCACAAAACAATGTAACATGCAAGAAAAACGCTGATTGACTCTGCCCTAATTCACTAGAGTGGGTGTCGGTAACCTGCAACTCCAGAGCCACATGTGGCTCTTTCACCCCTCTGCTGCAGCTCCCTGTGGCTCATGAGTAATAGGAGAAGACAGACGTGTTCTTGTTTTGGACCAGGTTCCTTCTCACTAACAAGCTACCGTATTTTTCAGAGTATAAGACGCACCTTTTTTCCTCAAAAAAGAGGCTGAAAATCTGGATGCATCTTATACACTGAATACAGAATTTTTTCCTCCCGAAACCCCACCCCCTTCACCAAAATGGTCATGTATAGCCTCTAGGAAGCTTTCAGAGAGCTCCTAGGGTTGGGGAGAGCAGAAATGAGCACAAAATGGCCCATTTTTTGCTCAATTTTATCCCCCACCCCCCAGGAGCACTCTATAAGCTTCCTAAAGGCTATGCATGTCCTTTTTTAATGAAAAACGGGCCAATTTTTGCAAAAAATGGGCCATTTTGGGGAGGTTTGCAGAGTGCAAAAACTTTTTTAAAAAATTTTCCTCTTCAAAACCTTGCTGCGTCTTATGCTCAGAAAAATACGGTACATTTCTATGTTTTTTTAAATATGAAATCTATATGTTCTAATACATTCTTTCAATCCATAACAAAACCAGTATGGTATTTAAAAAAAACTTTCCAAAAGAACATCTAGAACATTATCAAACATTGAATGAGTAGAATTTTGCTTAAGCAATGCCATTTCCCCTTTTCTTTTTCCCTCTGCTCCCATCAAATTTATTCAGAAGTTCATGCAATCCTTCAGTTTAGATTTGGAAAAAGGGCCCTTTTATTCCACTAATGGAAGCTTCCATTCCTCATAGTAATATTAACAGGGTTTTTTAGAGTTCATTTCATTTTGGGATATTTACGCCTGGGTTTTTTTCTATGTAATAAGCAGATATCTCAACAGTACAAACAGAATCGGAGATCCCTCTTGACCATCCAGATATCCAAGAAGCAGTCCAGAGCGCTATAGAAGCTGCAATACTATCTCCAATTATTCTGCCACCAGAAACATATGCAGACGTATTAGAAGAAGCCATTGAAGAGGTAAAAGCACCAGGATCAAATGAAAGGCACAATAGAAAGATCTTTCTATTAACCAACATGGTATTTAATGCATTTAAAATTATGAAAATCATTACCAATTTGGTAACATTATAAGGAAGATCACAGATTAGTTTAAATCTAAATTCTAGTGTTTGCATGGAGAGAATAATTTCACTAAGGCATAGAAACAATCAATCTGCCATTAAAAAATTAGACCTGTTAAGATGCCCCAAACTACTACTTTCTCATAGCTTGAGAATATCCTTTAAAAATTCGTTGTTTATTTGTTCCCCATTGCTCATTTTTAGAATGCTCCTGTCTCATTTTATATATGATATATTTTATGTCCCACAGACATTTTGAATTTTGTAATGTCCTTTTCTTACAAGGGATTTTTTGGGGGCTGATATAGAAGAATGTTGTTAATTAAAAATTTTGGACTTTTCTAGGACTTCTAAAGAGAACCAGTTTGGTATAGTGGATAAAGCATTAGATTTGAAAACAGGAGACTGTGTTGTATAATCATGCCCTAGGCATAAAGACAGCTGGGTAATTTTGGTCCAGTCACTTTCTCTTGGTTCCAGGAAGGAGGCAAACCATT
Source organism: Thamnophis elegans (assembly GCF_009769535.1). NCBI lineage: Eukaryota > Metazoa > Chordata > Lepidosauria > Squamata > Natricidae > Thamnophis > Thamnophis elegans. Next base: position 31,431,202 of record NC_045544.1, on the reverse strand, counting down.
TTTGAAAAATCCTGCCAAGAAAACTATGGGACATGTCCAGGCAGTCTCCAAGAATCAGACAAGATTAAACAATTTCTAAACAAAATCTCTAATTTAAAAAATGTTGAAATGTCCTGTAATCACTATACTAGGGACCTGCAATTTTCATTGTAAATCTGATGCATTTCACTGCCTACTTTCTGTTTTTAAATCTCTATGAAATCCGCTTTTCATTTGCAACACTTCTCGAAATGAATGCAATTCTCATTCCAGTGTTTCCAGTTATGCTGGTCTCTAAATGTCACTTCCTTAACATGCAATTGACCACAAAGAAAAAAAGTCTATGTGGATGTGTAGGTCTATAGGCATTCCTTTTGCAACTTATAAAAGTATTGTTGGCCAGAAAGATGAAATGGTTTGAGTGTTCCAAACATAAGACATATGATTCATACAGTGTTCCAAGAAGAATTCAACATAATGCTGTATTATTTACCAATGTTTTTCTTCATCTTCTTTATTCGCAAAAATATAATCTTCACATGAAATATTATATTTTAATTAATTAAAGGGTTTGTGCTTGTAAACCATATTTATTTTATTGCTTTGGAGTGATTCTGGTAGGCAGTGAGGATGAGAGTTGTGTGCAAGTAAGCCTGAATAAACATGACAAATAGTATTCTTGAACAAACTAATACAGGTTTTCACTGTTAATTGCCCACTCTGGATTTCTGCTTCTTCTACTCCCGGCACAAGAAGCAAAAATGGATTTCTACTGGTTCGGCCCAGATTGTGTGAACTGGTGGTAGCGGTGGCGGGAGCCTCCACCCACCCGCCTGGACACTTCTGTGCAGAAGCGTCACCCGAACTGGTAGTAAAAAAATGGATAACTCACCACTGGCAAGAAGGGTACTTGATATTAGCTTAATTAAAAAGAATCATCCAAAGAAAAATGAAAAAGCCATTTATTTAAATGTTCCAATTTTAATAATCAGAAAGCAAAAAGAGAAAGTGTGATGAGGGAGGGGGGATTAAGTATTGCAAAGCTTGTAAACTCTAAACATCTTCTTGGAACAGTCCCAAGCAAAACGTAAGGCTACAACTATTTGATAATTATTTAACAGAATAATAGAATAATAGAGTTAGAAGGAACGTTGGAAGTCCTTTACTCCTACTCCCTGCTCAGGCAAGGAACCCTATTTACAACTTCTATTCCAACACTGGAATTTTTGAAGAAGAGATTGGATAACCATTTGTCTGAAATGATATAGGTTTTCCTGCCTGAGTAGGGGGTTGGACTAGAAGACCTCCAGGGTCCCTTCCAACTCTGTTATTCTGTTATCTGAATTATATGACTGAACAAAAAAATGAGTCTTTAGAATAACAGAGTTATTCTAGAGTTCAAGGAAAAGGTTTGATCTAGCAAATGCAAATTGTCATAGCTTTGTAACTGTCTCTCTCCGATATGTAACATACTTTTTAATGAATTAACTTGTTGCAATAGTTGATGAAAATTCTATTATTGAGGAAAAATTAATGCAAGTCAGTCAACTGAACTCAAAAATGTATCTTTATCCTAAAGAATGCACTTATCATTCTGCATGTTTAACCATTTAAAATGCTCATTGCACTCTTTTATTTCAGTTACAGAAGATAAATCCAAGCAGATATCCTGGAGCTGCATGTAAAGGAGGATGGGTACTGGATAATTTCCCTCCACTAATGGACCACTGGATTGCTTTGTTAGAAAAAGGACTCCTACCTGATATTGTGATATGTTTGAAGAATGTTGAACGAAATGGTTAGTGAATATTTAGACATGAATATATAAAATGAATGTCACTTAAGTATTAATCATCGCTGAAGTGGTTAAGTTTTCAACATGTTCTTTCGCCCAGTTGTGGAATTCGATCTCTAAAAATGTGGAGGCTGTTGTTGGATTCCAATTCCCATCAGCCTCATCCAGTATCGCCAATCAGAAGTTAGGGAACCTGAAGCCTGAACATAGCTAGAGATTCAATCTCTGCTTTTGAGATTTTTCAGTTTCAACTTGCAAATAACATAGAAAAGAACTATATCCTACTTTACCACCAGTTTAATTCCTTGTTTAATGCATACTTTCATTAAAGTGAAGCATAAATAGTGATATACTATTTATTTCCTTCAGCTGCTCAATTAATTTTATTCAGCTATTGAAAGACCTTTGATTTCTTAAAACATTTAAAGCAATTGCCTAAAGAATGTTTCTAATACACTTAATTATTATTATTATATATCTTTTTTTTAAAGTTGTAGAGTTTCTGAGATGTGGTACTTTGATGTGAGCCCTTTTCTGTTGTATTGTTTTCTGTTGTATTATAGGACAGCTGGTAGTGCATAGACTGTATGAAGCAAATAAAGAAGAAATTGATGCTCAGATTATGCAAAGTCTAATAGACGATGCTTTGAAAAAGAAACAAGAGGAAGAAGAAGCAAAGCAAGTATTTGGAGAGTGGGGGTGGGGGGGAGATAGAGGTTTAATTAAAACAGACTACAATGAAGGTTGGTCTACAACCCCCCCCCCCCCACACACACACACACCATTGGTATTCTTTTGCGCCATGGCTTACCTTTACAGAGAGTAAACTAATTGTTAAGAATCCCAGTCCAGATTTAGTTGTTTTATTTTTACTGAGATGGGTATAACCTGCTAGACTGAATATGGGCAGACCAATATAGATTTTCCCCCCAAATAATTTATATACAGGACTATTGCAGTTCATTTTCATGCATTTATATTATCATTTGAATTGTTTGAATTCTACTTCAAAAAAATGCTGCCTCCAACCAAGCTTTACAAAAATAGAAGTAGCCACATTCCACCTCAGCAATAGCCAAGCAAATTACCTGCCTTCAGTAAAGTTCTGGAACTGTATTTTACAATGTAATAACTCTCCGAAGTACTTGGGAGTAACATTGGGCAAGATCATTAACCTTCCAGCAACAGGAAAAAATGGCTTCAAAATTGAAAAGCCACAATAATTTATTAAACAGACTGGCTGGAACATCCTGCGATGCTGATGCTAACGTCCTACGAACAACAGCCTTGGCTTTGTCTATGGAGATTCTCAGTCATTCAGGTCATGGTTTCTTGGATGAGAAGCAAAACGTCTTCAAAGAAAAACCAGAAAGTCCAGTTGTCTCTTGAAAAAAGTACCTTTGGGATGGGCTTGGCTTTGGTTTATTCCACAGCTAAATATTATGCTAGCATGCTGGCTTAACAGCGCCCACATCCAAATGGTTAATGTCCAACTCCGCAAAACAATGCGTATCATCCCTGGCACATTGCATCCCACTCCTGTGCACTGGTTATCAGTACTTAGCAATATCATACCACCCAGCAACGGGTTTCATTTACCTTCCCTACTGGTTTACAAATGTGAGCGCACATATGGTGCTGGTGCATTACATCGGGGTGGATAGGCAAAGCCTCCCACAGCTACCACTACTGGTTTGCCCAAACCAGAGAGAACCAGCTGAATACCACTTCTGATACCACCCCACATTAGAAGACAACAAGCTCTCATTCGGCTATGGTTAAGGATGCTGAATTACAAGTTCCTCCCTATTCACCAGGACAATGCACAGCCTGCCATAGCCCAGTTTGGAAAACAACTATTCAATTAACATCTACCCAGTTTAAACCTAAGAATGACTGGAGAGAGGAATGGTCCAAGGTACCTTCTTGTGGCCTGACCATTAGTGATCCCTCTAGCAAATCACCTGTTTTTGACTTGCCTCACTTGTCTGAACAGAATTAGGTGTGATACTGGAAGAATTGCCTCTGCCCTGTAGCAGTGGGGATAATAAGATTCCCCTTGCTGCAATTGTGATGCTGATATGCAAACTATTATATGGGGCAAGATTGCCTACAATTTGTGTTCTCTTGTTTCCTAGAAGATCTGAATGAAGCAACACCAGTAGTGATGAACTGGATAGCTGAATTGGACACCCAGTTATGAGGCTACTGCCATATCCCCATAGAAGTTTTACTTATAATTAGATGAACTGTGTATATATCTTTACTTCTCATCTGTTATGTTATCATCTTATGGTAAATAGATAATAAATTGTTTGAACTTCTAATTGCAGAAGAGAACTGCAAGAAATGTTAAAACTGCAAGCTGAGGAATCTGCTGAAGACAGAGGTAAGAAATATAATTGTGTATTTAGAATTATTACAGTGATGAAGTTAATATGCATATTAATCATGTTGTTAAACTCACAAGCACTACTAAACAAGGAAGAATTTAAATCTGGGGCATGACCTTGTCCCTATCATTCAACATGCCTACCGTACTCATACAGTATATGAATAAAGGTAAAGGTTCCCCTCGCACATATGCTAGTTGTTCCTGACTCTGGGGGCATATGTGCTTATCTCCATTTCAAAGCCAAAGAGACAGCGCTGTCTGAAGAAGTCTCCATGGTCATGTGGCCAGCATAACTAAACGCCGAAGGCGCATGGAATGCTGTTACCTTCCCACCAAAGGTGGTCCCTATTTTTCTACTTGCATTTTTACATGCTTTCAAACTGCTAGATTGGCAGAAGCTGGGACAAGTAACGGCAGCTCACTCCATTACGCAGCACTAGGGATTCGAACAGCTGAACTGCCAACCTTTCTTATCGACAAGCTCAGCATCTTAGCCACTGAGCCACCATGTCCCACAGTATATGAATAGGGCTTGCCAAAACATAAAAAATGGAACTGGAAGACATCTGATGTACATCATAAGGGTATTAGGAGAAATCAAACAAAAGAATGGCTTGGGCAAGAGCCTCATAGCAGTATCAGGAAATAAATTCCATAGATGTGAGGCCACCAATTTCTAACGGCTAACCCAAGCATTTATTCCAAGTTCTGAAAATGGATGACTTCTCATTGATATTCAAGTACTCCTTATAACTCTGAACTGTGGAACTCTGATTTTATTTGTAATTTTAGGATTCTTGTCTGATTGTATTATATGTTTTTCTAAAGCTTAAATTGGGATCCAATTTTGGGTTGTCTCATGACTTTCTAAACTGTTTATATTGTTTATAGTACAGTAAAGTCTCACCTTAGCATTCCAAAATTGCTTTATACATGTTTCCATAAAATATATTTTTCTTGCATTTCTAGAATCTGCAGAGTTTATGGAAGGTAGCTTCGGGATTGAAAGAGGCCAACCAGAACGAGATGATTCTTCTGAATCTAAACGGAAAGAATCATCCGGAGGTTAGGATATCATAGATATTTATCTTTGTTTTCTGACAACCATCAAGTTGTTTTATTACATTATTGTGTCTGTAACTCTTACAGAAAATCTGAGGGCAGCAAAGTGTCTTCTTTTTCAAATTTCTTTGACAAAGTTCTTGCTACAAATAGTATTCTTCTGTCTGTTAAGACGTTCTTAAAGTATAATTCTCATGTGGAAACATCCATTTATGTACTTACGGAACTAAGATGTCATTTGAATCATACTAGCACACTAACATCTAAAACACTAATATGTGAGTTATTCCTGCTGAGAGTCACATCTGGCCTGTAGAATTACATATCCAAAGGACATGAATTAAGTATGTATTGGGCAGAATGATCACAAAGAAATTAAAATTTCACAGAAAGTACATATTACTAATATTATAATATTACTCTCCATAGTTACTCTCCAATGATGTATTAATAATTTCCCTCTTTATTCACATTTAAAATTGTAATTTTGTGATACAGTATGGAACCTGTGGGGATAATGCCAAGGCTTTTGAAGAGCTAAAACTTGCTCTGGGGCCATGTTGTAAAGTCTGACAGTAGCCAACCTAAAGAATAAAAAATTTTATAAAGTTTTTTTTCCATTACATAATGGAAAAATTGACTGTGAAAATCAGCTTATCTCCTTCGGTACCAGCTATTAAACTTCAAATCCAATTTGCATCAGAGCAATTATACATCACAAATAATAACATAATTAGCCCATCTCCCTTATTTGTACACTGCATTAACTTTTATTCAATAGCTTTATTTTAATAATCTTCAATTCTCTATAACTTTATGGTTTCTTAGCATACTTTTCAGCTTTACCATGATTATATGGATCAGGGGAAATCCATTTAATAAGAAACCTCAGTGTTTTTATATACCTGTTTACAGAAACAATGAAGTTTGTAGTGAAGAGTGATGACTCCAAAGAACCTGAAGGATCTGAAGAATCTAAGACAGGTTAGATTTATATGTATGTATATATCAGTAATAGTTCATTATAGGAGGCAACTATTTTATTCCTTTAATCCTGTGTCACTATTAGTGTTTTGTTTTTACTGTATTTTTAATGTAAAAATACAATGAGCATTTGTGATTTGATGGCCTTCTAAATCTATCATCATCATCACCAATGGTGATATATCACCAATGGTGATACATCACCAATGGTGATACATCACCAATGTATCTATTAAATATCACCATTTATATTTAATTTTTTATGACCATCAAATTAATATATTTGTTAGTTAGTTTAAAACTTCTTTTTACTGGCATAATTTGATAAACTTTCAGAATCAAAGCCTACAAAGTGAAAATACTGAGAACATCAAAACTGCTAATTTCTTAAATATTTTGAAAGCTCTTAATGTTCCAAATACACTATGCAAAATTAAGTAATAATGTTTCTCTCCTGGTCTCCACAGAATCAACAGAACCCCTTGAAAGTGAAAAAAAATCTGTATCACAATACGAACACCTGAAAAGTATGGCATCTGAACTAGGTTAGTGGTTGACTGGGTCAAGGGGTACCACAGGGTGGTCTGCATTGAATAACCCATTACAAATGGTTTTGTATAATCATTCAAATTCTTTTTTCTTAAAAACGCAGAGTTGAAACAAACTTTGGTTGTGTGCCCTGTCCCAGTTTAATGTTTAATGAGCCAAGGTGGCGCAGTGGTTAAATGCAGCACTGCAGGCTACTGCTAGATCAGCAGTTCAGCGGTTCAAATCTCACCGGCTCAGGGTTGACTCAGCCTTCCATCCTTCCGAGGTGGGTAAAATGAGGACCCAGATTGTTGGGGGCAATATGCTGACTCTCTGTAAACCGCTTAGAGAGGGCTGAAAGCCCTATGAAGCGGTATATAAGTCTACTGCTATTAATGTTGCAGTTATGTCCTCCTTAGAATACTTCATTCTTCATCCAATTTTTCACTTTTTCTTCATTGAGCTGCTAGAGGAATTTCACTTGTTTCTCCCTCCCCCTTTCAGATTTCTGAACTTCTGCAGAAGTCCTCTCAGGTCTATTTAGTTTTTCAGTCCTCCTCCTTGTGAAGTCTTCCATTGTGGCTCCATAAGAACTGGACAGAGTATCAAGAAGAAAGTCCTGCCAGCACACATAAGAGAGCATCTTATTGTTAATGCATAATTGTTTCCTAAAATGCAACTTGATTTGTTTAGGAGTCACGATGCCTGAGTATCCTGAAGATGGTTTTCCAGATGCAGTAGAAATTGAACCACTTAGAAACAAGCTCACCCAGTTCCAGAATAACTGGCAAAAATTAGAACAACATATTACAGAATCACTTTTGGTCCAGAGTACTGAATTGGAGATTGATGGGCAGACTCCAGAAATGCTGCTTAATAAGACTGTGCAAGCTATGCAACGTACGTAATTCACATCCATTGTTCTTCAAAATTATTTTTTCCTCAGGAGATTTGGGTGGTTTTTGGCTTCATTTTATTAACAATTTCTTCAAATTATAAATAAAGTTGGCTAAAACAAGCTTGTACAAATTATGAGCTACTTCTGAAGAAGCAAATAATGTCTTATAATTGTGGTGAACATCATAGTACCGTGTTTTCCCAAAAGTATGACCTGTCCTAAAACTAATGTCTTGCCAAAAATATAAGCCCACCCCCAAAAATAAGCCCCCAGACAACCCCCCACTCCGGCGAGGCACAGAACTGCTTACCAACCTAGCAGTATCCTGAAGGCACCAAGCCACGGGAGCCGGGGTAAAAGGCGCTCAAGTTGCTTGCTGCCTTCGGGATACCGCTAGGTTGGGGAGTAGTGTTCTGCCTGGCTGGAAGGGGGAGTTGCCGAGCAGCTGCTCCCTTGCGAGTGGCTTCCCAAAGAGCCGGGCACAGCCTCAGGGGCAAAGCAGCCATGAGGTGACCATGCTCACGAGCAGCCGCCTGGCAAACCCCCTCTCCAGCCAGGCAGAGCACCATTCACTGACTTAGGGGGTATCCCTAAGGTGCCAAGGGACATGGCGCTCTGCCCGCCCCCCCAGCTCCCACGGCTTGGCACATTAGGGATACCCCCTAGGTCAGTGCATGGAGCTCTGCCCAGCTGGAGAAGGAGGTTGCGTAAGCGCCTGTTCCACCCCCAGCAAGCATGCCTCCCAGCCTCACCATGCCCTGGCCCAGCTCTCCCTGCAGAGCCAGGGCGCCACCGCCACCACCGCACTCCGAGCATAACTTCTTCTCCGGCTTCCAAACTCCAAAACTCGGCTGCCGAGTCTTCCAGCAGCGGCCGCTCTAGGAGTGCACTGTATGGTGGGCTGGCTGCTGGAAGACTCTGTCTGGAAGACTCTCTGTCCAGCAGCCGGCCCACTATCATACAGCGCACTCCTACAACGGCCGCTGCTGGAAGACTCGGCAGCCAAGTTTTGGAATTTGGAAGCCAGAGAAGAAGTTATGCTCGGAGTGCTGCGGCACCCTGGCTCTGCAAGGAGAGCTTGGCCAGGGCATGGTGAGGCTGGGAAGCATGCTTGCTGTGGGCAGAACAGGCGCTCGTGCAACCCCCTTCTCCAGCCAGGCAGAGCTCCATGGACTGTCCTAGGGGGTATCCCTAAAGTGCCAAGCTGCGGGAGCTGGGGGGCCGGCAAAGCGCCACCTGCCTTGGCGCCTTAGGGATAACCCCTAGGTCAGTGCATGGAACTCTGCCTGGCTGGAGAGGGGGTTTGCCGGGTGGTTGCTCGTGAGCGTGGTCACCTCATGGCTGCTTCACTCCTGAGGCTGTGCCCGGCTCTTCAAGAGCCCGCTCGCAAGGGAGCAGCTGCCCAGCAACCCCAAAACAATAAGCCCTCCCCCTATAATAAGCCCAAGGCCATATTTCGTGGGGCAAACACGGTATTGTATGTACACATGCTTCTACTACTTAGAAAACAAACAATAAGAGCAAGCGAAATCATTAGAAGTTAATATTTAACATTCTATAAACCTTTAATTGGTTTAATAAAAGGCTGTTTTAATATGAATGCACTATCCTGAATAATCAACATGACTTCTTTTACTCATATCTGAAAAAAGTATTCATGTATTAAAATAGAACATTTTATATACTTTTTTTTAATGGCCTGCCAGCAGAAGAAGGAAAAAGTGTTCTTGCCATTTGATTATGAAATTGAAGGCAATGTTGACAAGCTGGTTTGGCTTCATCCAGAGATAAATGAACAAAACAGGACTTAATCATAGTAAATCAGAGGATACTATTAACTATAGTCTATTTGAAGAGAATGAATGAATGGATGAAAGCCATATTTGATGGCTTTTCTACTGAATTGTCTCTTAGAATCAGGTACTACCTGTTAATATGAATATGGATTCACAGGTCCTACTTAAAGAGTCGATGTCCACTGTAGGCAGGAACTTTGCACAAAAGGATACACCAGATGCATCCTTCCTGAACCACGGGAGTCTTCAGACAGCCACCTACGCTCTAGTTCCATGATGGCGAACCTATGGCACAGGTGCCACAGGTGGCACGCGGAGCCATTTGTTAGGGCACATGAGGCATTGGACTGTCAGCTCCAGTGCACATATGCGCACTGGTCAACTGACTTTGGCCTTCTTTTAGGGCTGTTTTTCACCCTCTGGGAATGAACTTCTGGTTTGCTCATAGGGCCGCTTCTGGGAAGCTCATGAAGCCTCTGGAGAGCCTCGGGGGGGGGGGCACAGGGTGACTGTTTTCACACTCCCCAGGTTTCTAGAAAACCCCTGGAGCCTGGGGAGGGCAAATAAAAGTGCGGCAAATGCGGGGGGATCACACGCACATGTGCGCTACGGTCATGCATATAGCATTATGGATGTGAGCACACCCACGCACAACCCCACTGCGGTCCCCCCACTTTTGGCATGTGATCTAAAAAAAGGTTAGCCCTCACTGCCCTAGTTACTTCTTCTCTATTGCAATGCGGTCTTGCTTTCAGATGTAATTCAGGATTCTGTTTGTTACCTATAAGGTCCTACAAGGCATAGGGCCATGATGGCGAACCTATGGCAACACATGCCACAGGTGGCAGGCAGAGCCCTCTCTGTGGGCACGTGAGCTGTCACCCAGCTCAACTCCACCATGCATGTGCATGCACCTCCCGCTGGCCAGCTGATTTTTGAGTCTCTGCCACACATGCGGAAGATGCATGTGCATGCACGGGGGGGGGGTCTCGCAGGAGCATGGGAGCAGGGGGGTGCGGCGTGTCCCCACACACACTTCATTTTTGGTCCCAAAAGGATTCAGGATGCCAGATAAGTGCAGGCCCGCACGGAAGCTCTGGGAGGGTGAAAAATGGGCCTCCTGGAAGTCCAGAAATGGGCCTGTTTCCAGCCTCCGGAGGACCTCCGGATCCCAGGGAAGGCTGTTTCCACCCTCCCGGAGGCTCAACAAAAACCTCCGGAGCTTGGGGATGGTGAAAAAGTGCCCCCCGCCATGTTTCAGGAGGTCGACTAGGCTACAAAGGGGGGAGGTGGGGTCATGCACATGTGCAGAGGGGCACATTGCATTATGTGTGTGGACAAACACACATGCTATCACCCCCCCGTGTGCACGATTTTGGCACACGAGGACAAAAAAGTTAGCCATCACTGGCATAGGGCCTGGTTAACTGAGGGGCCACCTGTCTCACATAACATTGGTCCAGTCAATTCAATCCTGTAGGGTACTCTGATTAAACATTGTCATCTCTAAGAGCTCTAGAAGTGCACCTTCTTTATAGCAATGGTGGCCCTCTGGAATGAGGTTACCCCCAATATCCAGTTGACCCCAGATTGAACAATAATCTGTTGTTATTTAGAAACCCGGTGAAGACCTTAACGAATCACACAGAACGTTGGTGGGGGAGATTGAGATCCCCCACTTCATCACATCTGCCATAACTTCATTTTTTATTGTTATTGATATTATTATTTCTTTCTTTGAATGTTGTGAGTCACCCAGATTCATGAGAGTTGAGTTGCATACAAATTTAATAATAACAATAATACCATCAAACAATATCTGCTATCCTAGGTCCTTGGGAAGGACTCAATAGGTTGATAAAAATGCCAAATCCAATCTAAATATCTGGCTGACTGTGCAACCAAACATTAATTATTATCTTAAATGTCAGGGATCATAGATATTGATTGATGCATTCTCCTGAATATTGAAAGTTATCAGAGCTAGTAGTTATAATATTGCTATACTTTATGGCAGTGACTTACATGTTTTTATATAAAAAAGTTGATGTATACAGGAAATATGGTATGCTATTAGAAGGGACAGAGGGAATCAGTTCATAGCTACACATATCGAATTGGAGGTGGTGATTTTTAACAGGAGGTTCTGGTTCAGAGCTTTCATGATTTATAATGATGATAAACAGAAACTATCCACACTGCTTTTATTCTGCACAGTATTGATTCATAATAAATTATGTGCTGTAATAAATGAATAATATCACGAACCTTCATTTCCTGAATATGTATTTCTTTGAGCTTTTTGTTTTAAATCTTAGGACTCAAAGGCTGATACCTAATGTACAAGAATATGGAACTACAATGGGTGATGGTGACAGTTGATAGAAGATTGTGCCTTACATACCTGTAAAGGGTGGGATGATGTCACCAGATTATTTTTTTCATTATAGCATCACTTTGGTTAGGACAGTGTTTCTCAACCTTGGCAATTTTAAGATAGGTGGACTTCAACTACCAGAATTCCTCAGCCAGCATGCTGGCCACAGAATTCTGGGAGTTGGAGTCCACCATCTTAAAGTTACCCAGGTTGAGAAACACTGGGTTAGGAGCATATAGTTATGGGCACTATTATTCCTTATGAATCACTGATTTCAACAATCCTGTATTTGTACACTTACACATCAATCTGATATGTTAGAACTCTAGTTTTTAGCATGCTCCACCAACTTTTCATGATGGTTAGGAATTTGTGAATTAGAATCCTAATACCTTTCTGGAATACCAGATCAATCTTCGTTGTCATATAGAATTCCATGCAAATTTCTGTTTTATCTCTGGTCCTGCATGTACAGTATTTTTTTTAATGGCCTGAAAACTTACTATTTCCGACAGAAACTTTTAAATATCATGGCTGGGAATTATTACCTGAAGATGAAGATGAAGAACAAGAAGATTTGCAGGCTGAAGCAGAGGCACAGGCAGAAGAAGAAGAAGAGGGTGATGAAGAGGAAGAAGAAGAAGAGGAAGAAGTAAGCTCTAGCTTTCAACTCAATAGGTTATAGATTAGTAATTAGATTATTTTAAACTGTAATTTACTGAATGACATGTTGTACAAGATAAAAAGTTATACAAGTTCATCTTTATAAAAAGAGTATAACTTCAAGAATGCAATGTTTGCTTATGAACGAAAGGCCAGCTAGCTTTTTGCATATATGCAAACATGATGGCCGAAGAAGTCTATCCACAATGCCTCATTTGTGGAGTCCTGTGGGGTTCAGTACTCTCTCTGCTCTTGTTTAACATCTATATGAAGCCTTAGGGGGAAGTCATCTATTGCCATGGGACAAGGCTGCTGATATGTTGTTTTGGTATTTGGCAGCTTTGGGAGTTTGGATGGGAAACAATAGACTTCAGCCCAATTTAGCAAGACTAGGTAGGCTTGGGTGAGGTGGAACTGCCACAAACAAACCTCGTGCATGACTTGGGAGTCTTTCTGGATACATGGTTCCTTCTTTCTCCCACCTCCTTATCTCCTATCTACACTATCAAATTGGTTATGTCCTAAGCAATGGAAGTTTTCTTCAAATTATTTGTTCATTAGATTTAAATCTAACCTTAGATCCAGGCATCTTGAATGTGAATTTCCCTTTATTTTATCCCCTAGCAACCACCCTATAAGAGAGATGGGGTTAAGAGACAGAGTGATTGACCAAAGTCACCCAATAGGTTTCCACACCTGCAGGTGGAATTGAATCTGGAGTCCTCATTCCTTGTTCAACACCTTAACCAAGTATAGAATGGATCTACAGTTCTGAATTATCTAGTTCTGGGCCAATATGTTAGAATAAATTCAGATTTTTTAAAGTGTTAATATAAATAATCTTATCAGAAATATTTTGCTGTTTTAAGGACGAAGAAAAAATTATTGAGAGGAAGAGACACATGGGAGATACAAAGAATTTCTGTCCAGTGATTCTGAAGGAAAACTTTATCCTTTATCCAGGAAATTCTGAAAATGCAGCTAAATATCGAGAAAAACACTATTATTTTTCAACTCCAGAAAACAGAGATAAATTTCTAGAAAATCCTGAGGAGTATGTTTCTCACAATGAGCCATTAAAAGTATGTAGATCTTACATACCGGAGCTACATGAATGAACACTGATTGAGTTTCCAATATTTTCAAATATGTACCTGCATGTGCGCATCTGTATTTATTTGTGTTTAACATGTAATATTTTGATACATTGACAGAATGACAATGGTGATGATAATAGGTAATGATATTCAGGTCTCCCCATGAAACAATGGATTCATCGACTGTGTATCTACAGTCATATAGCAAAAATTGGTTCAGCACGTTTTTCTGGATTGATTTGTTTTGTGCAAAAACAACTTCCATTCAGAGCACCTGGGAAATACTGCAATATCATTCACAAATTGGTGCTCAATTAAATGAACAGCTCTCTAGTGCAAAGCAAAATCTTGAAGATATCAGACCTACCGGTACTATCTTCTAGAAACTATTGGAGAATAGTCTTTCTGGCAAAACATTTTAAGACCTAGGCTCCTTACCTCTTAAGTAGTCCAACTAATAAGTTGTACTTGGGTCTGAATATTACTGTATATGTTGAATTAGAGGTTATTTCTGAGCAAGAGAAGGTTCAGAACTCAATACTGAAGTGAAGCTGTTACAAGATGCTGTTGGCTCTGATGGCTAAGGAAGGGAAAAAATGTTCGTCCATATATTAATAACAGAGTTGGAAGGGACCTTGGAGGTCTTCAACCTGCTCAGGCAAGAAACCCTATACCATTTCAGACAAATGGTTAACCATTCTCTTCTTAAAAACTGTCAGTATTGAAGCACCTGTAACTTCTAGAGGCAAGTTGCAAATCAAGCTTAGTTAAACAGAGGTTTCATATAGTTTACCTGCCAGAGGATCAACATAGTCTTCTTTGTTTGAAAATGGCTCTGGGATATACAATACAATACAATACCAATACCAATACTAATACAAATAATACAAATACAAATATAATACAATACCAGAATTGGAAAGGACCTGGAGGTCTTCTAGTCCAACCCCCTGCCTAGGCAGGAAACCCTATACCATTTCAGACAAATGGCTATCCAACATCTTCTTAAAGACTTCCAGCGTTGGGGCATTCACAACTTCTGGAGGCAAGCTGTTCCACTGATTAATTGTTCTGTCAGGAAATTTCTCCTCAGTTCTAAGTTGCTTCTCTCCTTGATTAGTTTCCATCCATTGCTTCTTGTTTTACCCTCAGGTGCCTTGGAAAATAGTTTGACTCCCTCTTCTTTGTGGCAACCCCTGAGAAATTGGAACACTGCTATCATGTCTCCCCTAGTCCTTCTTTCTATTAAACTAGACATCCCCAGTTCCTGCAACCGTTCTTCATATGTTTTAGTCTCCAGTCCCCTAATCATCTTTGTTGCTCTTCTCTGCACTCTTTCTAGAGTCTCCACATCTTTTTTTTTCTATACTATACTTCCATCTCTGTATTACTTAAATGAATAGCAATTCAGTATATCAATAAAACCATTGTTGAACTCCAGTTCCAAACACTCCTTGCTAGCATGATTGGTAATACTGGGGATTGTAATTTTACAATATTTGATAGCTAACAGTTTTCATCGTTCCTTTAAAATACAGATCACATTTTCATTTTGTAAGTTAGGAAAGGTCTTCTCTGAGACACATCTATGTAGTATTTTTACAGAAATAGTTTATCACTACCATCTTCTGGGATCTGTTCAATTTCAGAGTTTTGACTCCAGCTCTGGAAATTTATGGTGGTCTCTCATCTAATGACAAACTTCATCTGCTCCTGCTTAGATTTTTAAGATTATCCAAAGTTAGCTAGCTCTTTCCACATAGTATAGCTGGGTTGCTTACTTATTTATTGTTTCTTTTAACTGCTAAGGCTATGCAGTGCTACAGGTTTGATTCCAAAGAGATGCTTTGAAATGTGCAGACGTATGAATGCAGCATCTGAATAGAACCACTATCATGCAACATAACTTTCTATATGTAATTCTGTTACTCATGCTGAAGTATTTACTATTAATCAATAATACGTTTGAAAATATGGATCTCCTGCCTGATGTTTATCAAAAGGTTTTTCTTAGAAATATTAATTTGATAATCTTATTGATCAAGACCTTCTCTTTTAAAAAACCTATATAATGATATTCACATATTTCCTTTTCAGGCTCCTCCTATAAGAATATGTCTGTTAGGGCCACATGGAGTGGGTAAAACAATCTGTGCCCGGTGGTTAGCAGATAAGCTAAATATTTTTCATATTCAATTTGAAGAACGCTTGCAAGAATTGGTCATGATCAAAACAGGAAAAAGAGTTGGACTTGAAGAAGAGGAGGAGGAAGAGGAAGGTGAGGGAACACAGGAGTTGGGAGAATCCACTATTCCTGAAAATGCACCTGAATTTGAATTTGGGAGTGAAGAGGAAAGTAAGCCCATTCATGAGGTAATTGAGCTACTATATATATATATTCCTTGATAGCTTCCTCCAAAGTGGAAGATGAGTTTCCATCAAAGAAAGTTATGATTACAATATTGTTAATGGAAAGAAGATTACAATATTGTTAATGGAAAAAAGACAAGCTGTAATTCTAATTCTTACTTTTTAAGCTCATCTTTAGCCATCCTATTGCGCCAGTTGTGCTACAGGAAATCAGTCATTTCTGATTCTTATTTTAACAATGTTAAATTAGCATCTGTTCACTTAATATTCCAATTGACTCCATATTACAGCAGGTTAAACAGGTTTAGAGGAGAGATGTTGCAATAACATCAGTCTATAAGAACTAAGTTTCATTAGACCAATAGTCTCACCAAACCCAGTGTATGGAATGCATGCTATTTTGGTTGAATGTCCACAACAGTGTAGGAATGGTGCTGATATAATGTCTACTTTACAATACAGATAGTCCTCAACTTATGCCATAATTGAGCCCGTAATTACCATCATTAATTGGGTGATCATGGACCTGCATCCAATTTTATGGCCTTTTTTGCAGGGGCTGATAAGCAAACCCAGCAATCATTAACTCATTGTTCACTCTGGAACATTTTTCCCCCCAGAAAGTAGAAGTAGATTCTGGTTTCTGGCAAAAATGTTGTAAACCATGGTCACGTGACCATGGGATGCTGCAAATAGCCATAAATGCAGGCCAGTTGCTGATGTCCAAAATGCAGTTCACGCTTATGATCATTGCAGCATCCCCATGGTCACGTGATCGAAGTTCAGACACTTCTCAACTGTCTCATATTTATGAAGGTTGCAGTGTCTTGGGGTCATGTGATCACCTTTTGCAAGTTTCTGACAAGCAAAGTCAATGGAAAAGCCAGATTCACTTAACAACCATGTTACTTGCTTAAGAACTATAGTGATTCACTGTCTTGCTTAGCAACATAAATTTTGGACTCAGTTGTGGTAGTAAATTGAGGACTATCTATTTTTTAATAGATGGTTATATTATTAGAACAGCCTAAATATGCACTTGTTCCATGGATGCATTTCTGGGAAATGAAATAAGTATATTCAATTCAAATTATCTAGTTTTATGGTACATAGAATATTATGTTCTATAACTATATACTGTAACTATGTAATTATGAAAGGATTGTTAAGTGAAACCTTTCATTATACAAAATTATTAATCACAGTCTTTAATTAAATTACCACATATTAAATAATTATTTTTCATGAAGTATTTTGATCATTTTAACAGAAAGATACGCTATTAACTGATGAGGAAGAAGCAATCAAGGCCAATATATTAGAAAATGAACCAATTCCCGTGGAAGTGCTTGATAATATTGTTCCTGACTGGTGGATGAAGGAGCCATTTTGGTAACCATTGTTTTTTTTTTAATAATCTCACTTTTCCCCCTTTATATAGCATGTAGATTCCAGCTGAAAATATCAATCATATTATTTGTACAATATTTCACATGGAGTATTTCTCCATATTTAATCCTACAATTCTTATTTTTATAAGGAAGCAACTAGCTATTTTCACAATTGAATAATAGTTAATAAGCTCTGTAAGACAAGAGGAAATCTAGATTTATTTTAACCCTGACTTTTTTTTTTAACAACTCAGAAGTTTCCTGAAAACCAGCAAGGTCATTACAGCTTGGGTAGCCAATTCATGGTTTGTACCTTGCTTTCTTCTTCCAATGCAGGACTTTTTAAAGAAGCATTAAAAAAAACCCACTAAGCCTTGATTCTGCCTCAGAGATTACAAGATATGGATGAAATAAGAATACATACGCTAACAAGTCAATCTTTCTGTTTTATTGCCAAAAATAACCCATAGTGTATTTCTTGTGATGGGTTCAGTGTACAGACATCATCTTAAAACAAAAATAAATTGCTTTTATATTGATTGCAGAATGCTGAATATGATTTTTTGCCCAAGCACTTTCACTTCTAACCAGTGCTATGGCATTTCTCAGCCCTCTGATATTTGACAATAGAAAAATTCTAGGGAAAAAGAAAAATCAATTATGTCCTCCTCTTTTGAAAAAAAAAAACCTTTCAGACATCTGAGGAGAGCTGACCCCTAAGTGTTTCTTTGCAAACAAAGCTAATCATATCCATTTCCCTCGGGCTCCTTTCACAGGAAATGTCTGCGCCCCCTATTATTCTTGTCTCTCTCTCAGAAACTTTTGTACAGTGTGATGCCTCAAAATGGACAGAGTTTCTGAAATGATTTTGAAACAAAGCTTTATTTGATGCAGCTAAAATTGTTACCAATTCTGAGACTTTAAACCAAGCTATGATAATGCATGTTATCTCATTCATTGTCATAAACCATTGTTTTGCATGGTCTTTTAAACATTCTAACCTATTCCAAAGCAACAAACAAATTAATTTCTGCCTTTATTACTAATATAATTTTAATTGAACTTTTGCTTTTCCAAATGGGACACAAATTCATCAAATTAAATAAAATTGTCCTCTACATCCCTGATGTGTTCTCCAATTAGCTTTACCCACAAAACAGTATGCTACAAAGCCCTTCATGGTATTGGATCTGGGTACTTGAGAGACCATCTACTGCCAATTACCTCCACTAGACCAATTAGATCCCACAGACTAGGCCTCCTCCGAATTTCATCAGCCGGCCAGTGTCGACTGGCGACTACCCGGAGGAGGGCCTTCTCTGTGGCTGCTCCAACCCTCTGGAACGAACTCCCCGTGGAGATTCGTACCCTCACCACCCTCCAGGCCTTCCGCATAGCCCTTAAAACCTGGCTGTTCCGACAGGCCTGGGGCTAAAGACTCGCTGCCCCACTTCGAATGGTATGATTGTTGTGTTTCTTTTAACTATGTATGGTTTCTATGTTTTTTGTAACTTGTTTGTTTTTTTCCCTCCCTTTGAGTTGTGAGCCGCCCTGAGTCCCTTTCAGGGAAAAGGGCGGCATACAAATAAAATTAAAATCAAATCAAAAAATCAAAATGATATTTTTCTCATCGTTTGATTAAAAAAAAACAAGTAAACTAATCTCCCAAGGAATAGTGATAACTTTTTTTTCTCCAAATATTGTTTCCATTTAGTTCTACTGGGTTTATACTTGATGGTTTTCCACGAATAGTAGAAGAGGTCCAGTACTTAGCAGAACATTCACTTCTTCCGGATATTATAGTTAGTTTTGAAGCTGAAGAAGAGGACATTTCTGACAGACTTCTCATGAAACAAGTACTAAAATGGAAAGAGAAACAAACTAAGAAAATGGAAAAGAAGCAGCAGATTAAAGAAATGAAGGCAAAAGTGAGGGTAAGTATTACTACTATTGATTATATAATTCAAGGATAGATAACCTTTTTAATGATAGGGACTACCTTTTTTTTAACTAGCCAAGAGCTACCGTAAATTGGCTATTTGGAGCAGACTGGATTAAAACTAGAATGATAGGCATTCTGCTTGGATAGTACCCTGTCCAAATATTTTACCAGATTCAGCCCTGAGGATTGGGTTGGTTGAGCTAAATGATTTCTGAGGTTACTTTCCAATCTATGATTTAAGATTAATCTGTCATATCATCTTTATATATCATATTGGATTTACTACGTTATTTTTGGCTCAATGTTTTTTATGAATTGAGGAAGACTCATTTAACAAATTGTGTTTGCTTTATTATCAGGGGTTAATTGAAAAAAAATGAGGCTTAATATAGTAGATTGGTTAGAAACAATGAAAATATGTACATTAGAATATTTTATTAACAGGAAGAGCAAATTCTCAGAAGACGGGCAGAGCTTCTAAATGAACAAACAAGAAGGAAATTAGAGGTAAGAAGACTCGACTCATAAGGCAAAATTAAATTTCAAGTCCTATTTTTAAACATTGTTTTGAATTAATTTTATAGGAATTTATAAAATGACTAGTATTTGGACCCTGCTGCAATTGAACAGAAAAGAAATTGCTAAATGATCACAGATTATAATTATGGCACATTTTTCTTTAAATTGGTTGGAATGGAATAAAGTACTTAAATGTTTTGCTTTGAGAAAATAATCATTGACTAAGAAGCCTTTGTGTTCATTTCGCTCATAGACATCAACTGTTTCTTGATCCCTGTCGTCTTCCATCAATTGATTATTTTCACAAAATACAATAAAAATGCCATCTAGCATCATCACTATCTTAATATCTATATACTTCAAAAGCAATATTGTTGTAAAGTTTTAAAAGGAATCTTCTTAAATTCTCTTCTGACCACTAGCATTTTCCACATACCTTAAAGGTGGTCATAAGATTTTAAAAAAGGATTTTATGGATTTGGGGTAGATTCCAACCCTAAATGAAGAGGAAATGTTAACAGATTCCTTCTCAGATTTTACTCTGAAACAACTGAAAAATGTGTGAATGAACTTAGTTTTAATGTGAAAACTTACTGAGAGCCCTAATTCCTTTTCTTTAAAATATTAATGTGAAAGTGAATTTTCAGCACTCACTATAACCTAATATAAAAGGAAGATGTATGCTAGGATAATTTTAATATTTTACTTAATAAATCTCACTTCACTCAGTGAAGAATTGTCAAATTCATTCCGTCTGATTTATTATCAATATTATTAAATATTTAAAAAAGTAAAGAGCATTATTAAACCACATTTTACTTTAATATTCCTTTCATTCATCCACTTCTTTTAAAGAAACAGTCATAAATGTGTTTCATTTTATATATAAGAACACAACATACGCATGTTTGTTGTGTTGTTACTTGACAAGTTTAATACTTTTCTGAGGCACTTCTCCTACAATGAATTCCAGTACTATAAATGATGGTACTGGAATTTCAGGAGTCTGATGATGGTTTTGTGAAAGTTTGCATTTTGGTTCCATGTTCAATACTCTAATGTCATGCAGCCTGTAAACGGAGAGCCTTTTGAAGGATCCATTCCAGTCCTAAGGTTTAATTCTGTCCCCCTATCTATCACATATATTGCCTTATTTGTAGAAATAATGAAGTGACCGAAATATGAGCTTCAAGATGCCAAAACCTTTACATTGTGTTCACACTCTTAGTTTCAAAAGAGGTAGCTGGCTTGTTTTTTAATTTCACTAATAGCAGTTCAGCCCACTATTTCTAGTCCATGAATGTGTATAGGCAGCAAAGCCAGTTTGTATACTAATACCAATTATTACTCTTTGAAGATCATTTATGAATTATCCACTCATCCCACAATGGAATCAGTCAGTTGCTTAGGGACTTGTACCTGTCCATCTGAAGCATTTTACATAGCCACTGCTGTTGGAAAAGAGATTTTATTTGTATTTTATGATTACTATGGCCTTTCCCCCCCCCCCTTTTTTTTCCACTAAAGACTGTACAAAGTTTTAAATTCAGTTGTTGCTTCCCTAAGAACAAATTGTATGTAGGAAAGCAATCTGTCATGAGTATAAAATAAAATAAAATTAGCTCAATTTATTTATCCGGTGATAAAACTGAACTGGATAAATATTTCAAGTCAGCACATAAATTGGCCCATTCGATTCACAATATTTGTTCATGGAATGTTTTTACAGAAGGATTGTGGGGTAAGATAGAAAGAGAATTTTCCCTGATTTCTCAAACTGCCTACAATCCCTCCCAGAAAATTAGGATTCCATCCAAAATAATGAAGGATGTGGCAAGGGAGAAGGAAAAATGAATAAAATTCACTTTCTCCACTTCTTTAGGTAGAACTCCTGACAATTTCTATTTACATACTCTAGAGCTAACCCATGGATTCTTGGAGGGATAAATTAGACAGTACCAAAATTTTGTTTTTATCTTGCTTCAGCTTGATTTTATTAGAATTCCAATTTGGAGGATTTAGTATTTCCTCAAGTATTGGGAGGAGAAAAGTTATGTTTCTTTTTCCCCTTGTGCAAAAATCATAATCCAGATTACTGTAATTTCTGTGTTCAGCTTGCATGTAATGTAAATAACATCACAAACACAGATTCAGTTGTGCTACATATTTGGATAAAGAATCAATTGCTTGAAAATGGTTTTTTTAAATATTGATTGTTTTAATATGTGCTGTTGTATTGGATTCTTGTGTTTTGCCCAGAATGACTTTTTGTGAGGTGGGTTGCTATACAATTTGATAAATTAATAAATAAATGAAACAAAACAAAATAAAATAAACTGTATATGGAAAAGAATCAGCTTATTTTGGCTTTATCTGTGTTGGCGATAATAAGCAAGCAAAAATGAGTATGACATCATTCCAAAATTATTTTTGTCCAGAGGAGAAAAATCAGATGATTAGTAGGTTGGTCTAGACCCAGATTTCAAAAATTAGGGATGTTGGAGCATAATTCTCTCCTTCCTTCCTCTGGTATTCTTCTATCCCCCCTCCCCCATTGTTACATAGTACCTTTGATTCCCCCCTCCCCAAATTATATACTTAGCAATAGCAATAGCAATAGCAGTTAGACTTATATACCGCTTCATAGGGCTTTCAGCCCTCTCTAAGCAGTTTACAGAGTCAGTATATTGCCCCCAACAACAATCCGGGTTCTCATTTTACCCACCTCGGAAGGATGGAAGGCTGAGTCAACCCTGAGCTGGTGAGATTTGAACAGCCGAACTGCAGAACTGCAGTCAGCTGAAGTAGCCTGCAGTACTGCATTTAACCACTGTGCCACCTCGGCTCTACTTAATAGAAGCAATTTCTCTGATTTTTAAGGTTCATCCCTTCTACTTCAACCCCACCACATATAACAAAAAAAAAAACTCATCTGAGGCTTTAGGTTCTTGAAAATCTTGGGAGCAAGATTTTGGGAGTGGTCTCCCAAATTATTATTAAACTATAATATTTAATAATACAGAAGGAGGGTTATTAAATATTGAACTATAGGATAATTATATTAACAATGAATGAAGGTGAATATACGTGTCCCAGGATAATGTTGCAAGATCCAATCTGGGTTCGTCACCAGGACCAAGTGTTTTGTCTTCTGAGCTTTCGGACTCATGCTGGACTTCATCTTAGGGAACTTCTCATACTTTATATAATGGTGATCGACCCAGATTGGATCCTGCTACTATATTTAATTTTAATTAAATATCAAGATTAGGAAATGAAGTCAAATATATATTTTTGCCCTGCTGTGTTGTATTGACACTATATAGTGCCCATCGTGCCCAAAAGAGCAAATGTGAATTCAATCCATTAAAAAGTTGAGTATCCTTGTCCTATGCTGTTCCTCAACATATTATGTGGCATCAACATCTTACATAAACTCAAAATGAGTTCAATAACATGGGAATTAAATTTCACTGGCTCTTGAGTTCCATGTCTATCGATATTGCAGCATTTCAGCAAGCTATTGTTGCTGCTGTTAATTTGACAACACTTATTTCATTGGTCTTCAAAAATCATTTTACAACAACATGCTTAATTTTAGTATGAGGCGAGGAAGCTTGAAGCCGAAGGTGAAGAAGAAGATGAAGAAGAAGAAGAAGATATTGAAGCTATGATAGAAGATGAGTTTCCGAAAGAAGAAGAGGAGGAAGAGGAGGAAGAGAAAGAGACTGAAGCTATTGAGCGGTTAAAGATTGAGATTGCAGAGAGATATGAAGTAGATACTGCAAATGTGCAAGCTATGCAGGTATTTTCAGCATATCTAATTTATCTCTATTCTGTTTTAACATTTGCCTAAACAGTTTACAAATTTGCATAACTTAATGCCTCAGAAGAATTGGTTAGTAATATGTTACTTTGGAACATCAATATAGCTGTCCAGCAAAGTGAAGAAAATTAATTAAAATTCGGTTTTCTCGCAGGGAGCTTCTGTTAAAAGCATTTGTGAGCAATCTTATGCCTCTCCTTAATCCAGTGAGGAATTCGGGGAGTCAGTCCATTCATCAGCTACTCTTTCCACCATGATCATGTGATGTCCTCAGTCCACTATGAATATTTTAATGAATCTTAAAAAACAATGAATATAACTGTACATACTTAAGATGAAAGAAAATATTAAACCAATTGAAAATGCAGGTTGTCAATAACTTATTAATTTTATGTATCAGGTGCCATTAGTGGATTTTGCAGTGGTATCCTTTTAATACCTTTGCCATCTGCTACTCTTCTGAAAAGTAGTTTCCCAATTCCATAACTCTAGTTAACATTTGATATGCCTACAGTGGTGATTTAGCTGTTGAGGCTTTATGAAAGATACTTATTTAAAATAGCTCTTAACCATCTTTTTAATTTTTTTTCCTTTCCTATTTTTTGTTCCCAGGAAGAAATTGAAAAACTATTCATACCTATAATAACTCTCTCTTGCAAAAGAAAACCTCACATTGTACGCTACCAGCTATATAAAAAGATAAAAGACCTTGTAGAAAATCGTGAGAGCATTTTTGAGAAATGTTATCCACTAAGCTTTTCACTTGCACGGAAAATGATTGTTCTCTCTTATAAACATCCAAGCAATTTTGGCCAATGGGATCCTGTCAAGGTAACCAAACAGTCAGCTTGCTAGCTTTCTAAAACCATTTCTCAATTCAATATACCTTTTGCTATTTATAATTATAAACAAGGACGTTTCATCATGGGTTATATTCATTAAATGTTAATTAGTAAAACAAAAGTTCATTATAAAAATGAGTCAACAAATGGGGCTTCAAGTCCATTTTGGATATATAGAAATGCATCACTCCTTTTTTCCTTGTTTTTCCAGCTACTTATCAGACAAAATGCCTCCTGCTATTGACCATTAGTTACTGTCTTTTCTATAGTAAGATATCTAGAAAGCCAGTTCTGTGTTTCATTTGCCACCACAGAATCCCTATCAGAACATTGGTAGAAGAGATGCTTATGTCATGTCTTGCAACTGGAAGGAGAAAAACTCTAAGAAATACAATGCAAAGATTTTTGGGTTACAAATATGTTCTTCTCAGTTGCAGTTCTGCCTACTGGCTGAGGAAATAGGTGCAAGTTTCTAATTGGTTCTTATTTTGTGCATAATTCTGATTGTTCATTTTGGTGGAGAGACCAGCCCTCACCAATCTGTGCCAAATGGAAACCAGCTCAGCTAAACACCAATCAAAAGTCGTGGCAGCTGAGCTAGCTATAAAGATAGGAGTCAGTTCCTGTTCAGTTTCCAGTGATCTGCAGAATAGACCACTTTAACTATGAAAATACTGTCCACAATTTTATTTTTTATTTACTTATTTACCGTGTTTATATATGTTAACCCATATGTTAATAATTTTACCGTGTTTATATATGTTAACCCATATGTTAATAATTTTAAAATTAATATTGTAATTTTAAAAGGCAAGGAAAGAGCGACTGCTATTAATAACTGTGGAAATAACTCTCACTATTCCCTTGGGGGCTCCAAACCTGATAACATAGCCATGTCTTGATGGACTTGCCTAAATTAACAGGGATGGAACCTGCCAGGAGAAAAGAGAGAAAAGGTCCACAATGTATTTTGCTACTATCAAACTGTTCTGGCAACAGGCAAAGATTGCCTTCAACTCAAGGTTCCAGGAGCCTTTGATGAGAAATTTGTCTCAAGGGAAAAGTTTGGGATGACAGAGGCTCCCAAAAGTGAAGCATTTTAATTTTAGATAGCTTTTTTGTTTTTCTTTCAGGTATACTTCCAAAAGACCTAGCTTTGTTGGTCTTTTGAGGAGGACTACGTTGGTAGTAATGATTCTTAAATATAGATTTAATAGTCAATGCCTTTCAGCCAGTATTGGTATTAGCCAGAGGTGGGTTGCTGCTGGTTTGGCCCAGATTGGCCGAACCAGTAGTAGCAGTGGTGGGATACTCTGCCCACCCGCCCAGAAGTTTCTGTGCATGTGCAGAAGCGTGCGCGCGAGCGGGAACATGCCCAAAGTGGCAGTGAAGAAATTGGCAACCCACCTCTAGTACTAGCATAAATTATTTAAATTGCAGGATGGAGAAGCTTAGCTTCCTTCTCAAAAAGAAAAAATTACTAATTGTCAAAATCTATTTAACATAATAAAAAATTATCATATAAGTTACAAATAATACATTGTTTATTTATTATTTAAATTTATCAACCATCTGAATTGGCTGTTCAACTCCAAAGGGCTCTGTAATTTTAAGGTAATTTTGAACATCAATAATTCTGTATTTATTGCAGCTAAGTGAAGGAGATGCTATCAAGCCCTTTCGAAATGATGACACGCCGATTTTCCCAGTTATTCATCGAAACTGTATATATTTCTTTACAAGTAAAGAAAATAGAGAAAAATTTATGAAAAATCCCCTCAAATATCTCCGCCAGCCTAAACCTAAGCCAACTGTACCAGTTAAAATTGCAATTGTTGGGCCTCCAAGGTCTGGAAAGACAACAGGTAGGTTTTAACTGTGATAATATTGGTGTTTGTGTTTTTTATTGCGGGGAAGCAAAACAAAACACAACCCACCTCCTCATGGTTCAGAACCATGCAACAAAATTCAGTCAATGTACCATCAAACTTTGGTGGCAGAACTGCAAGCCGCTTTTGGAGGGTTGGGAGATTTTTAAGGGTAGAAATGAGAAAGATTTTTTCCCCTGCCCACTCTTAAAAAAAAACAGTCCTGCCCTTTTCAGTAATATCAATATCCTTCTAATATTGTCACTTGCAGCCTTTTATTTAGCTGCAGTTTTAAACCCCCAATCCTGGAAACTTACATCCCCATTATATAAGGTTTGGGGTTTTTGTACTTTTTAATTTTTTTAAAAAATTAAATGTACATTTACATTAAATTTAAATTAAATTAAACTAAATTAAATTCATTACAATTTAAATTAAAATATATTTTCATGTGAGGTATCTTTCTTTCTTTCTTTCAGTCATATATATATATATGTAAAATCTCTTTTCTACTATATATGTACTGCTGTAAGACATAATGCAAAATAACTGTAATATAACCAAGGGAGAGATGCACATGTAGCTGCTGATATGAATGTTTTCGTGTAATTGGTCCCCCAGAGAATCATGGGCAAAGCTGTTTTTAAATAAACTGCTATTCTTATTTAGCCTAGTGATGGTAATTAAACTTTAAAAATATCTTGGACTATGTATTTCTTCCCATCAACGTTAGTCATCATACTTGTTTTTATTTTAACTATCTCTGTTGATCATAATTGTTTATTCATTACAATACAATCAGTATATTTTGCTGATATAATGAAAAATGTATTAAGAATCAGCAACATGTTTTGCAGTTGCCAAAAAATTTGCAGAAACATATGGATTAATGCGCCTTTCCATGGGAGATGCTATCCGTTCAATATTAAACAATCAGCCAGAAACTGAATTGGCCCTTGTGCTAAAGTGGCATCTTCACAAAGGACTGACTGCACCTGATGAACTTGCCCTAAGGGCCTTAGATATTGCCTTGATGGATACTGTGTGTAACACTTCAGGGTGAGCAATTTCTATTTCAGGTATTGCATTATTTCTGTATGGTTTAGCAAAATATTAAGAAGCTATTTCCAGTCTATGCCACAGACTATTGTGGACTGTCTACCACATAATTTTAATAATTCTCATAGCAGTTTACTACTGGGAAGTCACATCTCTGTATTTCAAAACAAAACAAAACAGAACAGAAAAAGAGTGATATAGCTTCTTAAAGCATTGCTATAATCATACTTTTTACTACTTTTACTACTTTTTACTACTTTTTTACTAAGAACTCAGTGGATTTATTTTCTCATGGATTCTAATATGTATGTATGTATGTATGTGTGTGTGTGTGTGTGTGTGTGTATATATATAAACTGATAAACGGATAAGAGCCTGTGGCCTAATGGTTAAGATCTTTGCCTAGTGTGCCTAGTATGCCATATAGCCCAGGTTCAAATCCCAGTAAGGGTATGGCTAGCTGATGAGAGCTAAATAGCTTGAAATAGATCTATACTAGTCTCCCTTTATTTATTTATCAGCACAAATAAAAAAAAAACATATATATATATATATATATATATATATATATATATATATATATATATATATATACACACATACATATACATATATACATACATACATACATATATATACACACATACATACACACTGTATATAGGACAACGGATAACTTTTCAGTATTTGCTAGTTTTAAAATACTATATCAGATATTTATACATATATTGCTGTACAGTATATACACACACACATTCAAATGTACATACAGGTATATACATATGAAATCTCTGATTATAAGTTTCAGAATTCTTTTTAATCTCTCTCTCTATATATATGTGTGTTTGTGTGTGTGTGTGTGTTTGTGTGTGTGTGTACACACATTTTTGTTGTTTCCTTCTGGTTTGTGTTCTCTACTTTGTTAGCAGAATTCAGGAATTACAAGAACTGTTACTGTTGCAAAATAAATCTGAATTCAGATCTGAATTCTATTCATTTTCTCTCCCACAGAGTTGTCATTGATGGATACCCAGTTACAATAAAACAGGTAGACCTCTTGGAAGAAATGAAAATCATTCCAATAAAAATCTTTGAGTTAGACATTGATATAAAGGAGGTTTTAAGAAGAGCACTTCTGGATAAACAAAGTCCTAACAGGTAGCAATGCTGGGGACATGGAAAGGAATAACCCCCATAAATTGATTCTATTAGTAAAACACTTTTTTAGACAGACATTACAGGGTTTTTCTAAAAATAATAAAATAACATGTAAACAAGGCATATCATAGTTGTCATTTTCAGTTCCATTATTGTGGACAGAACATAGAAAGATCAATAACTAACTAAATGTGCCCCTTAAATGTTATTTCAATTGTCTGCCTTTGTGCCTCATGATACAGGATGCATGAATATCTTTAGTATTTGTCTGTACAATAAAACTGGCAAAGAACATATACCAACCTAACAATCAAAAGAACAAAAAGTTCTGTAACAGCTTCAGGACAAATTTATTGTGGCATAAACTTTCATAGTGAGAAATCTTCAATATCTTGTTTTAGACATATTTATGTTCCATGAAAGATGATTATAAATAGGTCATAGGGTAAAGATTACACACACACACACACACACACACACATACACACACACACACACAATGAATGGTATTTAAAACTAATTCAATTACTAATAACACCTTGGGTAACTTTTTGATAGTCACTCTAAAAGTATCAGCTGAGAAAGACAGTTCTATGTGAAACAGTGACCTAACCAGAAGGCATGATATGAGATTTTTCATCCAATGTTTATTTTTTCCCAGGGGTGGTGGTGGTAGTGGATTACATTTTTTAACAAAAATATTTCTTTAAAAAAAGCATGCTTTTACAGTATAATTTTTTTGCCTCCAAAAATCAGTTATAAATTGAGCCATTGAAATTGGTTACTGAATTCTCTCAGCAAAATCTCAAGAGGTTATGGGGTTTGGGAGCTACATACAGTCCTTGCATCATAATGGAAGAGCTTCTGTGGTCAACACCCTCCCCCCCTCCCAAAAAAAAAGTATCCTGGACTTCTGGAGAGCTTTCCCAAAAAACCTGAAATGGGGAAGGTGGCAAAGAGGAAGCATAGTGAGGAGAACTTAAGTAAAAGAGGAAATCATGTTATGCTCATTACCATTATTACTGCAACAATCAACAATCTTTATCAATATAACCTACAACAGAACATTTTTTAGGAGGCCAAAGTTTGAAGTTTTGCATTAATATTTCTTCAAATTGTTTTCTCAGACCTCCCTACCCACTGCATGACAGCTCTCACATCATTTCCCTCAAGAATTCCTGTTACAAAACGCAAACTGAAGAAATCAGGCCATTCTATGAGGAACAGCACCAGAACTGGTATGTACTTGATGGATCTCACAGCAAATGGTGGATCTGGGACAAAATCCTAAAGGACACACAAGCAGTTACTAAACAAATCCAGTTATACCTGGAAAGAATACGGCAAGGTAAGCTGAAAGCCTTGTTTTAAATGAATAATACTTTTTCAAGAAAATTAGTGTTTAAATCTACAATATTATACTTGAAATTTAATTCACCTTAAAATAAAAATCAAGATATCTGAAATACACACACACCCCTATATGATGTGTGCAATTCATGCAGCAATAGGAAATCATATATTTTATATGATATAGTTATCATTAAGCATGTTTTTATTTTCTACCCTATAGGCAGGACAATTGAATTAAAAGCTCTAGCTTCTTACTATTTGAATTATATCTGATTAATTACTAATGGTTATTAATGTTATGTTAATTTGAAGATGGAGTGGTATTTTCAATTTCTAAAAAATGATATTGGATAATGTTTAAAAAGCATAATAGGAGTTCTTTGCCTACTGCACAATTGAAGTAGTCTCCATCCACTCATAAATTGACCAAAAATCAAATGGCATGAGACTTGCTATACCCATTTCCAATCTCTATTCCACCTCTGTCTTCTCTGTTCTTAGCCGCTGCAAGTCACCAACTTCTTTGCAAGAAAATGGATGAGTAAGCCTAACAGATTTTGCCCACTCTGAGATTGCCCTGGGGTGGTATGGGAGTGGGAAAGTACTTTTAACACCAGTAAGAACTGCTTAACTTTGCTTCATTCATGTGCAGAAGATGAGATGAAAGCAATGTCACAGGGTTACATCACAATATAGATGTTAGTGAGGAATCTTTGTTAATAGCAAACGTTGAGCAACTAAACTTTCCTGGATCTTGAGGCCCTGCACTCAGGCACTCATGCTCTAGTCATCTTGTCCTTGGACTTCTGCAATGCAGTCTACCTTGAAGAGTATTTACATCTGTTACAAAATGCTTGCACTGCTGCATTTTGTATCAGATGTAAATGCTCTTCAAGGTAGACTGCATTGCAGCGACTAAGAACAGAGAAGATAAGAGGTCCAGGCTACCTGAGGAACCATCTCACCCCTCTGAGATTGACCTATTTAATCGCTGCAGCAGAAGGAGCATGCTGCAGGAATTCTGACTGTGGGGTCCAGGAGACAAGCCTTTTCTGCCATGGCTCCTGTCCTCTGGACCAATGTGCCCCTCAAGTTTGTCAGTGTTCCTGAAAACCCCAAATCAATGAAACTCCGAGACAGGCATTTTCTCAAAGCTCCCATTTATTAGAATAGGTATACAGACACATCTGGGAAAACCCGAATCTGAGAATTCTGGGTTTTCCCTCAGTAAGTTAAAAGTCCAAACCCATCTCATGCACCCATCAGTCCATCATATGGTCCAATTCTAATCCATTCCAACTCAAGACATCACTCCAACTACTCCTTCTCCAGATGCAGGAGTACCCTGACTTTGACCGATAAGGAGAATGCTATTTTATCTAACTACACTTCTACTACTAAATCCAGTCCCCTGCTTTCCCAGGCACGAGAATGTAGCCGCCTGGAAGCATCCGGTGTTAATATGGCTTCCAAAGCTGACAGGGGCAAGAACAATCTGTACGCACCCTCTTGTCTTCTGAAAGAGCCCTAAAATCTGTCTCTGTCAATTGGCTTGGGGTGTCCCATTATGGAAGTGACTTGTAGATTAGATAATATTCCATCTCCACCCTGTTTAGGCATTGGATCTTTTTATCTAATTTGTTGTTAATGATGTTTTAATTTTAATGCTTCATGTTTTACTACCGCATTTCTAACATTTTCATTGTCCAAATTGTTATTTATGATGCTGTAAAAGTCTCTTGATGGTGAGGTGGGTGGCTTATAAATGTAATAAATAAAATAAGATAGTACTGTAGTGTATTCAATTGTTAACAGGAAAAGCTGCCAGCATTGCTGACATGTGTATCACTCCAAATGAATTGCTCTCTCGGCTGGGAGAGTTTGGGCAATATTGTCCTGTGAGCCTTGCGGAAAGAGAAGAACTTATTGATTGCTCTGATTCCCCTTCTCTGAAGTTTGCTGCAGAATTTCGAGGACATTACTACAAAATGGCTGGACAAAAGGAGTTAGATGTAAGTATTATAATATTAAACAGGAAAACAGATGCTGATGCAAAGAGTTGTGAGAGATTGCAGGGCTTGTTAGGCATATACAAATTGAAATTTGCTTGCATTGTGGTGTGGCAAAGACCCTTGTAGAGAAAGAGGTAGAGGCAGGAAACTGACTAGCAAGTGAGAGCAAGTACTGGACTCTCCAAAGATGTAGAGAACCTTCTGAAGACATTCTTCCCAATCTCTTGACCATTTGCGGAAGGGTTTGGAAATGAAAACAGATTCTAGGAGCACAAGCTCTGCTGCTGTGGCTTATATCAAAACAGTTGATGGGCTTTCACCACACATGGCATACACAATAAAGTGAGTGGGGAAGCCTATGGTATGTCAGCATCCACCCAGCATTCTGGGGTTGTCTTAGGCAAATTACTGTCCCTTAAGCTTAGTGTTCGATTCTTCCTATGATATTGCAATTAATGTATTGGGATGTTGTTTGAATGCTCAGGAGTAATATTATACATAATGGTTATACATAATGCTTATTCACTCAATTGTGCTGTTCTTTTTTTCCTGAGCTATAAGAATACAATGCTGTTAATTAAAATGTAGCAGCAGTTGTACTTTTAAGATGTATTTTCATTTTTTGACTTAATAAAAGTAGTAAATGATTTCCGGGACAGTGATAATGAAGTACTTCCTTTTGCATACAGGTAGTCCTTGACTTACAACCATCTGTTTAGTGACCAAAGTTACAACGCCATTGAAAAAAGTGACATACGACTGTTCCCCACCATTTACGACAGTTGCAATATCCCCCATGGTCATGTGATAAAAAATTTGGATCTTGGCAACTTGTTCATATTTGACAGTTGCAGTATCCTGAAATCATGTGATCACCTTTTGCAACCTTCTTACAAGCAAACTAACTGAAGAAGCCAGATTCACTTAACAACTATATTACTAATTTAGTAACTGCAGTGATTCACTTAACCAGGCAAAAAAGCTCATAAAATGGGGCAAATCTTAACCATTGTCTCGCTTAGCAACAGAAATCTGGGGCTCAATTGTGATTTTAATTCGAGGACTACCTGCAGCCTGGCCCCTACCAATACCATCTCACTGTCCTCAAAGCTTCCTTTCAGAACAATTATTATATTGTTGTTATATTGTTATTATATTGTTGTACATTTTAGTACCGGTAATTCTTGAATCTTTTCCTCCCTCTTCTAATTTGATTTTAGCTTCTTAAACTATTACTGCATTAGATTGTTGTTCTATAGAGCACTTATCAAAGGACAGATGCTAAATGTTATGTAGTACTAAGTAGACAGTAGTTTTAAAAAGCATCCATTTTTTTCATAGATTCATAGAGAATTTTGTTTCTTATCTTAAAGTATGTTTCTTCTTGTAAAATATTTTTTCAATGCAGAAATTCCTGAAAACTCCGGAATTATATGTTCCTCCGTTAGCACCTTATCCTCTTCCTTTATTAAATAATTTACCCAAAAGGTTAACTATAGCAGATGTGAAAGCTTTATTTCCTATGCAAGCTGAACTGCAAGGCTTCTGCCCAGTCACTTTTCTTGATGGAAAGCAAAGGTAAACATTTGCATTTTCATTTCCATTAAATGTAATGTCAAAAAACAATGCTTTGAAATATTTTTTATCAAATTTATACACAATGCCATCAACTGGACTGTCAGTATTTTATAATAATGAAGAGTATCAACTTG
The DNA here is from genome assembly GCF_009769535.1 of Thamnophis elegans. Taxonomy (NCBI): domain Eukaryota; kingdom Metazoa; phylum Chordata; class Lepidosauria; order Squamata; family Natricidae; genus Thamnophis; species Thamnophis elegans. The sequence continues at coordinate 31,397,576 of NC_045544.1, read as the reverse complement.
AAGCAAAAATAAACAGAATAAAATATCCAAGGCAAACCTAGGAGACTATAAAACTGTAAATAGCTTAGAAAATTAAATGATAAAATGCTTTATTAAGCAAAAGTCTTTTGATTTTCTTTTGCAATTTTTATAGCCATTTTCTTAATCTTGCATTGAAGGATTTGTTTTTAAAGAAATGTTAAGTATTTGTATGCCTCATAAAATATATTATGCAGGTGTATCTGTTTACTTTATAGACAGAAGATCCAAAATTCCATTTTCGCTTTGAGATGCATTTTAAACTGTGATGCATTCTAAACTGTTTCTTTCTGTAGACTTAAAGTAGCTTCCATTCACAGCTTTTTATATTTCACCAAATATTACAAACATGTTGGCCAAACACATATCCCAAAGATTATCAAACTAATGCCTGGTATCTAGAATATATACCATACTGTACATTACATTGTATGATATCTGTAATGCACAGTACAGCAATACACTCAATATAAATCTTTCTGGATAATTTTAGGGTTAAGGAAGGATGTGAGATCTTATAGATTAATTCTTGAAAAATCAGTGTCTACACATGCTTCTAGATTCCCATACAGCTGCTAACTTGAGAAATGTTTGTTTGTTTGTTTGTTGGATTTATATGCCACTGTTCTCCCAAAGGACTCAGGGCGGCGTACAACATTAAAAATAAAAACACATATTACAAAACTAGATAGAGTATCCAAAAAACAAACCCAATTAAGATTAACAATAACATTTTAAAAATTTGATTAAAATTATCAATAATCAATCATTTATTTTATTTTGTTCAGGCCAGGCCAGCTTGCTGGAAAAGCCAACTTTTTAGGGCGTGTCAGAAGGACTGGAGGTTGGGGATTAAACGAAGCTCTGGGGGCAGCTCATTCCAGAGGGAAGGCGCTCCCACAGAGAAGGCTCCCCCCCCCAGGGGTCACTAGCCGACACTGTCTGGCCGACGGCACCCTGAGGAGGCCAACTCTGTGGGATCACACTGGACAGTGGGAGGCTACGGGTGGCAGTAGGTGGTCTCGCAGGTATCCTGGGTCTAAGCCATGGAGCTTTTTAAAGGTCATAATTAGTACCTTGAATCGCACCCAGAAGACAACCGGCAATCAGTGCAGGCTGCCTAAAAGGGCCGTAATATGGGAGTACCTAGGTACCCCCATGATAACCCGCACAGCCGCATTCTGGACCAGTTGAAGCCTCCGGGTGCTCTTCAAGGGCAGCCCCATGTAGAGAGTGTTACAGTAGTCCAGGCGAGAAAGGACGAGGACATGAGTTACTGTGCACAGAGCATCCCAATCCAGGAAGGGGTGCAACTGATCTACCAGGAGAACCTGGTAAAAGGCCCCCCTAATCACGGCCGTCAGGTGTTCTTCTAAACTAAGCCGCATATCCAGGAGGACTCCCAGATTGCAGGCCCTCTCTGAGGGGGCTAAAATTTCACCCCCTATCATCAAAGATGGAACAAGATGCACAAATTGGGATGACAGAAATCACAGCCACTCAGTCTTGGAGGGATTGAGCTTGAGCCTGTTCCTCCCCATCCAGATCCGCACAGCCTCCAGGCATTGGGACATCACGTCGAGGGCATCATTTGGGTGGTTTGGGGTAGAGATGAAAAGTTGGGTATCATCAGCATATTGATGATACCATACCCCAAAACCATGGATGATCTCACCCAGCGGTTTCATATATATGTTGAACAGGAGGGGTGAGAGAATCGACCCGTGGGGCACCCCACAAGTGACGCGCCTCGGGGTCAATCCCTGCCCTCCAGTCAACACAAACTGCAACCGATCTGACAGATAGGAGAACCACCATAAAACGGTGCCCCCCACTCCCAACCCCCCGAGTCGTCGCAGTAGGATACCATGGTCAATGGTATCGAAAGCCGCCGAGAGGTCTAATAGGACCAGGACAGAGGAGCAGCCCCTGTCCTCGGCCCGCCAGAGATCATCAACCAACATGACCAATGCCGTCTCCGTGCTGTATCCGGGCCTGAAACTCGACTGAAATGCTTTTGTTCTGTTCGTGCTGGTTCTTTGTTCCCCAAAAAAGATGAAGTTACGTATAGCCCAGGACTGATTTCAGAGCTGACAGATACAGGACTGCAAAGTCATGTACAGAAATGTTGAATACTTGCAGTACAATTAATTGGGCAATTTTTGAAAAGGGTTTGAAAAGCAGTGCTGGTTGAAAAGATTAAACCCTTTTGAAAAACATTCGCTGGCTGAAATTTTGATCAAAACCAATTACTTGAAGCATGTGACCTTTTATCTTAGCTCACTAGTTTCTACACTCAACTCAATTCAAAGGCTAATCATTATCTTTAAAGTAATTTTAAGGGCTTTATATTATAAGGATTAAGGATAATTTCCTGACACAATCTGACACAGACAGGGTGCAAATTAATATATATATATGTTGCTCTTCTTTTGAGATATGAAGCTCTGGTACCTGGGGACATTGAATATGCTGTACTTTATCGCAAAAAGCTATATATTTTTGAAAATGAAGAAAAACTTCAGAGGTTTATGAGGTATGGAATGCATTAAGTATCTTCATATCTATATATTTTTATCTATATAGGTTTACATTTTGCTGACTTCTCATTTCTGTATTCTTAGAAAACCAGAAAAATATTGGAAACTGACACTTCCACATAAGCTTCCCCCCTTAAAGGAACCTATAATGTTGACATCTCTTCCTCTGGTTGGATATCTTGAGCAGGTTTTTTCTTCTTGTGGTTATTTATAGTCAAACTGAAATATTTATTTAGATTCTAATCAGTGTTAGCTATATTTCAAAACTCTAGAATGACTTTTCTAAAACAAAATGGATCATTTTCATTAAAATGCTCCCTATCCATTGGTACACCTTTTTTATAATTTTGATTTTGAGACTAGATTTGATTTGTGATGCACAGAAATGTGGCATATGTCCCAGAAGCTAAAACTCTGTGATCAAATCAAATCTGCATATTTATAATGGCTAATAAGTTAATTATACATAATTATTTCCTAAGTCACCTAGGACCTAAATTGGCATATACTAGGGCAGTGATGGCTAACTTTTTTGGCTCCCGTGCCAAAAGCAGGGGGTTGCATGGGGGGGGGGGGGGTTGTGCATGGGTGTACCACATCTGTTATGTGCGGGGGGGCTGCCTGTGCATGTGCGCGCAACCAGGGCCCCCTCCCCATTTTTTGCTTGGTTTTTTCACCCTTCCCAGGCTCCAGAAGCTTTCTAGGAACCTGGGGAGGGCAAAAACAGCCCCCCCCCCCAGAGGCCCTCCGGAGGCTTCAGGAGCTCCTAAAGGCACTGGAGGGTGAAAAACGGTCCTAAGAGCAAACTGAAAGTCCGTTCCTGAACTTCTGGTTTGCCCATAGAGCCGGGTTTTTTGCGCTCTGGAGGCTTCAAGAAAGCCTCCAGACAGCGAAAAACATCCTCAAAAGAAGGCCGAAGT